>NW_020861596.1:100414-225977 GCF_003713205.1 Coffea eugenioides
CTTTTGGTCCAAACATGAAAGTTATAGCCGTATGAATGAGCTTTCTAACACCTCTGGAATTTCTTGATTCCGATTTATGAGCCGTGAGTTACGGTCTTTCAAACAGGGCCTGTTTGGTAAACCGAAATGAAATGGCTGGAACTATTTTGTGCATTTTTGACCAATACCTATTGAGATCTGGGTTGAGATGTCTAAATAAAAGTTGTAGCCCTTCCTCATAGCTTCGAAATGGTGTCTCACCCACCTTGATCCGATATTCCTAGCCTAACTTTTGATCAAAACGGCTTGAGATGGCGGATTTGGCCGTTCCGTGTGCCGTTCCGCGCGCGCGCGTGTGTCCAACTTGCCGTTTCCGCACTTGCACGTGCCGATTTTGCCGTTTTGCTTGTTCTGGGCATGTTAGTAACCGTTTGTGATATAACGTGATGCAATCTTCTATTTCATACCGTGGTTAGCTAGGCAGAGTCTGTGGGGCCTACTACTAGCTAAAACGCACGAAGTGATTTCCACTCTTGTACTACTTTTGTGTTTTGGGTAAGTATTCAGGCCATTTTGTATATAACTTGCTTATGTGTTTAAGGTGAATGAAAGGGTACCTAGGCGAGGGTGTACTTCATCGCACTCGACCTAAACCCTAATTTACGTGCATATTTATACATGACATGTCTAAATGAATTATTTTGGGTTTGAACCCCTTGAGCTTGGAGCTCGGGGTGACTTTCGTGAGTTCGTGAAAAATGTTGAAGTTGTGGGCCCGATCTCAAGACCTGGATGGACTATTCGAGCCGGCCGGGGCTTGGTCGAAGTCAGTCCAACCTAGTCTGAGGTCACTAAGTTTGTGAATCCGGTTCACCGAGTATGTGAACCAAGTTTGTGACCCGAGCTTGTGAACCAAGCTCAATTTCGTTCGCTCGAGCAAGTTTGTGAGGTGACTGGCCAGTGAGGGTGAAAAGGTGTACGGTGAGAGTACAAGTGGAGTTCTACGGACCATTATTTGTGGTCGACGGAGTGTCGACAGGAGATCACACGTGGCATACGATTTGGCTTTGGAGCCAACCTGTATCCTTCATTTGTGTTGTTATTTTGTACTTTTGTTTTGACATTTTGTGGCGTAATTGTTCGTATTTATGTGCAATTTACGTTTTTACCCCTGTTTACTTACTAAGCATATAGCTTACCCCTTTTCCTTTTGTTTTCCTTAGCAGGGGCCGACGCGGGAAACTTTTGGCACTGCCACTAGTATAGTTAGGTTTAGTTTGTAATCGTTGGACAATTAAGATGTTCCTTTTTGTTTTGGTGGTTTGTATAAGAACCCTCCTTAGGGTCCACTTTCTGCTGGTTGTTATCATAGTGTAACGTTTTGGTCTGAATAGCTACTTTTGGGGATATAAATAGAACTCTTTTGGACTTGTATATATTGTATATAGAACTCTTTTGGTTTACCTAACTCTTATTACTTTAAGTTTTGAGTCCTGGCGCGAGCCAGGCAGGCGGCCCGCCAATACCCTTGGGTTCGCCCTTGGGAGAAGTGGGGTCGTCACAGATTCAACCGTTCAAACTTCAAATTACTCCATAAAAACCCTTAGTTAGGTAGGATTGAGGAAAGTGGTGGAGTGGTTTGGAAAGAGAAGGTGCTAAGTTACTTTTTTTCTTGAGTTTACAGGGTGAGTTGCTAAGGAATTCTCCTTTTGTTCTTGATAATGTTAAATTAGTGACTTTAGTGGCTAAATATGTTGATTTGTGGTAGATTTGTGGTAGGAAGTGGAGTTTTGGTGGATTTTTTATTTATTAGTGATTTCTTTTCTGTTTTATATGATAATTATTGTTTAGTCATGGATTGATGGCTTGTTATGGTGTAAAATGGAGCTTGTATATGTTGGATATGATTGTTTGCGGAAATTTCAGTTTAGGGTTTCATAATTGGGGCTTTTCTAAGATTTGTTGTGGAACTTTTGATTTGCCTTGATTAAAGGGTATTGTAACCCTAATAAGGTGTATTGGATAGTGTGTGAATTGTGGTTGTGTTGGACGAAATAGATAGTTGTTTGTAGGGTGAAAATCTGAAATTTTAAGAGGAAATGCTGTCCAAATTTTAAGTCCAGATGAGTTCTTGAAATTGGGTTGCTTAGAGTGCTAATGAGTGACTTTGGGGTTGTCTAAACCTTTGACACCAAGTGTTTCTTATTTCATTTCAAGTTTTACTTGACCTTGCATTAGTCGCTTATTGATAGGTTTATGACTCGTGTTCGAGTCTCATTGCCTTTTCTTGATTGTTATAGGGCGTGCCGGTGATCTGCAGCATACAACGGGTGGAAATTTGTGAAAACTTCTTTGGTTGAAGTGGTGAGTGTATTACTCACATAGTTGTTATGTATGGCTTTATTGTACTTGAAATCTATGATTGGATTGGTGTGCTTACTAGTTACGCTTGATGGGACGAGAGTGTACTTTATCACTCTCGTACTCTAAGGCTTATTTGATCATTCACTGTAGCACTTGAAATTCTCTTGATTATATTTGAACTGATGTCGTTTGGACGTGTATCTAACGACCCTTACTGTTAATTCTGAGCTCAACCTCATTGGAAGTCAATTGACTCGAGCCAGTACAGACTTGGTCGAGAAAATTGACAAGCCATGGGGACTGTTTTGAGGAATCTTTGGGTATGAGACCCTTGATTCCGGTATACTCGAGTATTACCATTACTGCTTTACTTGGTGTTCGGGGCCGGTAGGGGTATGTGCGATGGACGGGAATCGGAGTAAAGTGCAGTTTACGGTTATGATTACTTTTCTACATTGACGGAGAGTCAATGAGGTGAGATCAAGTGCGGCAAATGGAAAAGGGCTCTTGAGAGCCGTTCGTATCCTTTTACTTTCTAATGTTGTGTTATGTATGTTTTGCTTACTTGATGACTGTAGTTGTGTATATGTGATCCTTGAATGTAAGTGATGATACCTCATTGGGCGAATGCTCACATCGTTGAATTTGTTTTCCTTACAGGGAACCATTTTGGAACTGTGATTTTGAAGCACGAGTTGAGCTAGTTTAATATATTCTTTTCTAAAGCTCCTCGATGGTTGGAAAACTTTAAATGTATCTTGATCCAACATTTCCCTTTTGTTGTAAATTTACAACCATATGTATATAACGATGTTTAGGCATGTTCCGGTGTTATTTTCTAGGGTTATATAAAGTTTATTGCACTTGTACGGGTTTTGGACAGGTTTGGATTTCAAACCACAAAAGGAAAAAAAATTGGCGGGAAATTTCTGCAGGAGAATCCGGCCAGTTCTTGGCCGGATTGACCGGGGAAATTTTGAATCCGTGAGGTTGGCCACTGCCTCCAATCCGGCCAAGAATCCGGTCGGAAATCCGGCCAGATTCCGGCCGGATTGTGACGTGGCTGGCACTATTCATGTGCGGTTCCGAATTTTTTTCATTTTCGTTTCGCGATTTTGAATCGTTTAAGCGCGCTAATATCTTTCGGAACGTTTTAGATTGTATATAATTGTCTTCGTAGTCCTGGCGAGAGATGGGCAGGCAGTTCGCTAACCCCTTTGGTTCGCCCTAGGGGAAAGTGGGGCTGTCACAATAATAATAAGTTAGTGAATTATAAGTGAAAACCCTAGTACGTGCGATTTAGGGAAAAACGGTGTGAATCGACGTGTACCGTTGACTACCGATTGAACACACCACTTGACCACCACTTTCTTAACTTGATCTTATTGTTATTAGTGCATAATATCACCCCCTCATCAGATCATTATGGCCGAAAATGTTGACCATTAAAACCAAGGAAAAGAAGAAAATTCAAGATCAAACTTTGTGGTGACAAGTGGAAGCAATCGAACCATCTTTGACCTAAACTAAGACCAAACTTCTTAACCTTTCTTGGACTTTATTCTTCTGCATTTTGCAGCTATGGTGGCCGAACCTTGAGAGCAAAAAAGAGAGAAGAGAGCTTCAATTCCATCTTAAGTTTTAGCTCAGTTTGAGTGAGAATCTAGAATCCAAAACGATTAATCTCTTAGTTGAGCACTTGGAAAGCTTGGGGTGCTAAAAGTTTTACAAGAAGAGGTGGTGGATTTCTTTTACAAGCACTTTAGTGAGGTATCATGGCTATCCATCTTATTCCTTTCCCTTAATCTTGCTTAAGTTTATGTAGCAACTTGTATTCTTGGCTTACGATAGCTTTTTAAGTAATTTTGATGATTATGGTGGATTTGTGAGTTAGGGTTTTGAATTGGTTAGTTGTATTTCTTATTGTTTAGATAGAATAAGATGTGAATAAGCTTAGATAGGGAGTGGTAGTAGTGGTTTTATACATGAATAAGAAGATTATCACTTGAATGCATTAATTCCAGCTTTAAGTTTTTGTACTACCCTGTTCTGACCAGTTTCATTCGGCCATGATGGAGGCCGAATTGGGCTTAGTTTAGAACATGAAAGTTGTAAGAAATGATGTTTTATAGCTTCCTGTAAAATTTTAGTTCAATCTAAGCACTGTAGCATATGAAATGATAAAAATACCCTTGACTGCCATAGTAGAGTTTTGCGGACAGTTTTGACATTTCATCATTCTGGCTTCGTTTTTCAACTTGATCATATTAAATTAGAAGTTGGCCAAAACACAAAAGTTGTATCTTATGTTTTAGCTTTCCAACGCATCCGAAAACGCTTCAATCGGACTTGTGTAGCCTGAGTTATTGTCATTTGAACCTAGTGTTGTTATCCAGCCTGACAGTGAAATTCTAGTTCTGTAATCTGTAAATTCTACCTAGATAAACTGTGAACCGGGTTGAGTTGTCTTCATGAAAGTTGTAGCCCTTTGTCTTAGCTTTGAAACGGTATAAATTGTACCTCAATCCTATAAGCGTAGCTTCGGTTGTGACCGATATGCTAAGAGACGTCAAATCTGTCATTTTGTTCTTTACATTAAACCTTATTTCCGGTCACTTTTCTAGCTTGGTTTTGTAATGAAATGACTTTTAGCCTATTGAACGGCTATTGTAATGAGATTATTTGTGTGTGATTTTGGGGGCTGATTGGGGAAAATAATGAAGCCATAAATGGCTGAAAAATAGGTAAATACAAAGGGCATGCTGCCCAAATTTGCACTCGAGGGCCAGGTAGATGTATTCGCAACTTGAGTAAGGGTTGAGGATGAAACTAACTTGAATAATCTAAGGTATTCAAGTCTTTTTCATTAGAGGTATATAAGTTAAAATCTGGCCGAAACTTGTACCCTTGGAAAAATGAAATTTACGACTAATAGAAATACGTTTTCTTCGTTTCTTCGACTCAAATGGAGATTTCAAAGTTTTACGAGCGAGCATAAGTTTTACAAATATTTTACTCATATCCTTTGGTTTAAATGTACTCTCTTCACTTCCAAAGCTATACTTATACTTTGTACTAGTAGTTATTCGAATTTTCTTTGGTTCTCCTAAACTTTGGATGGTTTAACTGTAATATTTTCTCTTCGTTATTATTAGGGTTCCTTGGTGATTGAGGGTATTATCCGGAAGGAAACTTTGGACGTTATTTTGCTTAAATAGGTGAGTGTTCTTTGTACGTTATGTTTTCAATGACTATGTGGATTGTTGTGACTATTTGACTATTTGTGAATGTTGGATTAAATGTTAAATATTTTCAATGATTTCTAAAAATGAATTTTGCTAGGCGAGTGTGTACTTTATCGCACTCAACCTAAATGAATGTGAAATTTACAATGATTAAATGTTTAAATACTACTTATACATGAATATAAGCCTTTGGCTGAACTGGGCCCTTGTCCTTCGTTGCCGGTCGGTCGACTCGAGCCAGAAGCGGACTCGGTCGGGCGATTGGTGACCCTGGGTTAATGTTTGGTATACTCAAGTATGACCACGAAATTTGGTGGAGACTGGCTAGTGTCCAGTAAGGGGAAAATGAAATGAATGAATGAATGGCAAGAACAATGGAGGGGTTTTCACTTACAAATGAAATTATTTTTAATGCTGGAGGAATAAGGAAATGGTTGGTGGAATGAATGAACGAAGGGCTCCATGTGAGCATGTATCTTTTAATGAATGTATTATCATTACTTTATATTGTAAATGTTTTGTGGATTACTTGTTATTACATGATTAATTCCTTGTTTAATTATTTGGCTATGTGTATGGAACCTCACTGGGCTTTTAACTCATTCCGTTAGCTTTGTTTTCCTTACAGGGGATGCGAGCGAGGGTGTGAGTCCTGTGCAGACTAGCTTGGTCTAGTTTTTTTGAAATTTTATTTTTTTATTGTTCTCGCGCTAGTGCTTGGATAAGGTTGGATATAGTACGAACTTAAAGCTTTTGTTCTAATTGAGATTGTATTTTTTCTTGAGATGGATATGAATGTAAGTATATGTTTCAGATTTGGGAATTGTTTTTCGCTTAGTCTCGAGGTTATATCTTATTTCACTTGATGAGAGCGATTGAGTCCTAGCGAGAGCTGGGCAGGCGGTCCGCCAAACCCTTTGGTTCGCCCTAGGGGAATGTGGGGCTGTAACTGGAGGTATCAGAGCCACTTCGCGTGGTCTCTACATGAAGTAAGCTTGGGCCAAGTGGTGTTATGGTCCTGATTTCATGAATAAGTATGAAGGATTAAGTGCTCTTTTGAGCATAAGCTATGAATCATGAATTGTTATAGGTCTTAAATCTCTCTCATGGTACTTGAAGACAATAGATATGTACGTCAGGTAGGAATCTCGATTGTAAATAATTTACTCTTGGGACTGTCCAGCTCGAGTGGTGAATTATCTCGGATTCTTGTACCCGAGTAAGCGGGAGTTGAGGGCAAGACTAAGGACTTGTGATCTTTATTGTGGGTAACAGAAATGGGCTAATGTTTGGTGAGAGTAAGTGCCAGGGGTTAACGGACGTCTAGTTCGGATGGTAAGAGAAGTGAGAGATTGGATGGGGAATATTTTAACAGAGTATGGAACGGTATGTCGTGTTTTTCTTTTGTTTTGCCTCTATATTGCTACCGTATGTATTTGGCTTGTGGCATGTTAATACTTACGTGTATAGTATTTACCGGACTTGATTTTGTTTTTGTTCAACTTGATATGTAGCTTTGTGAATTTGGTGTGTTATATCTTGTCGTTTCAGTCAATTTACTTTGTTACATACTAAATCGCCTTTTAAAAAAAAAAAGAGAAAGAAACAGGGTATGGAGGGGAGACGTAGTCACGGACATGGAGCTAGTCGGGGCCGTGGGGCTAAGCAAGCTCAAGAACCAAGAAATGAAAGAGAAACGGCAGTTGAGCAAGATCGTAGGCCGAGGGTTGAGGCAGGAGACCAAGTAGCGACGGCGATCCAACAAATGACAAATATCCTAGCGCGATTGGTAGATCAACAAGGCCAAATGCCAATAAATCAACCCTAGAATCCTGAGATAGGAGAGGATAGGGCTCTGGAGCGGTTTCAAAAATTTGTACCTCCTAAATTCTTTGGAGGGCCTGATCCAGATGTAGCTGAACAGTGGTTAGAGGCAATGATTAACATCTTCGCAGCCTTGAACTACACGGAGCAAAGACAGGTGAACTTTGCTGTATTCCAATTCGAAGGACCGGTCCGAGCATGGTGGAATGTTATTAGGGCAAAGTGGGAGAGAGAACAGACTGCATGGACATGGGTGAACTTTATAAGGGAATTTAACGAGAAGTACCTCCCACCTTTGGTCCAAGAAAGGAGAGAGGGTGAGTTTATTGGATCGCGTCAAGGAACCTAGAGTGTGGCCGAATATGAGACTAAATTTACTAAACTGTCTAAGTTCGCTTCCGAATTAGTGGTTACAGAGCGAAGGAGAGTAAGACGGTTCATACAGGAAGCTTTAGCGGCGGTTCAAGTTAATACTTTTATGGAAGCTCTTAAGAAAGCGCAGAGAATTGAGGATGCGAAAGGACAAGTAAAAGCTTTTCAAACGCAAAAAAGAGGTGCATCTAGTAGCATACTTGAGGAACCTAGAGAAAAGATAACGCCCTCCAAAGTGCAAAAAAGTGAAACATTTACCTCATCCACTGTGGACATTAGGAGCACTAGATGAAGGATCTACAAAAAAAAGTCAAAGAGGACAAGAGGGGATTTCTCGAGAAGGCCAAACAGTGGCTTCCCACGTGGCCTGTGGATACTGTGGGAAGGCAAATCACACTAAGAATGATTGCTGGTGGAAAGGGCGAAGGTGTTTGATTTGTGGGAGTGGCAATCATCAAATTAGCAATTGCCCAAAGAAACAGCCCCGAGAGAATAGTGCCCAACAAGTGAATGGAACCAAATCGAAACAAATGAATGAAAGAGGGAACTGAACAAAAGTACCAGCAAAGGTATATGCCTTAGACAAGCAACAAGCGCCGGAGTCGTCTGAGGCAACAGAAGGTATGAATTTCGAGGTCGAAATTCTCTTAAGGGGGAGAGAGTGTGAGGACTTGAAAAATCCCTTATATTTTTCTTAAAAATTCCCTTTAATTTGGAATTTATTACTTTATAGTAGCTTTACTACACATTCACTTTCCCAATAGATACAAATAATCATAGAAATAAGGATTTCCTTTTTACTTTTATCGTTACAATAAACTAAGGTTTTTACGTCTTTTCGTAATATGAGAATCGGTACGGAGTGTGTATTAATTTTAGTGATTAAGAGTGAGTTTTAGATGATATTACATGTGTGATTAGTAGTAATAATAATAAGTTAGTGAATTATAAGTGAAAACCCTAGTACGTGTGATTTAGGGAAAAACGGTGTGAATCGACGTGTACCGTTGACTACCGATTAAACACACCACTTGACCACCACTTTCTTAATTTGATCTCATTGTTATTAGTGCTTAATATCACCCCCTCATCAGATCATTATGGCCGAAAATGTTGACCATTAAAACCAAGGAAAAGAAGAAAATTCAAGATCAAACTTTGTGGTGACAAGTGGAAGCAATCAAACCATCTTTGACCTAAACTAAGACCAAGCTTCTTAACCTTTCTTGGACTTCATTCTTCTTCATTTTCCAGCTATGGTGGCCGAACCTTGAGAGCAAAAAAAAAAAGAAGAGAGTTTCAATTCCATCTTAAGTTTTAGCTTAGTTTGAGTGAGAATCAAGAATCCAAACCGATTAATCTCTTAGTTGAGCACTTGGAAAGCTTGGGGTCCTAAAAGTTTTACAAGGAGAGGTGGTGGATTTCTTTTGCAAGCATTTTAGTGAGGTATCATGGCTGTCCATCTTATTCCTTCCCCTTAATCTTGCTTAAGTTTATGTAGCAACCTGTATTCTTGGCTTACGATAGCTATTTAAGTAATTTTGATGATTATGGTGGATTTGTGAGTTAGGGCTTTGAATTGGTTAGTTGTATTTCTTATTGTGAGGACCCGTAATTTTCTGAATTTCTAGGTTTTATTTTCTTTTAATTGCACGTTTTTCCGCATTTTCTTTATTCGGAAAAATTCGGCCCGTTAGGTTAGGTTGTGGATACTGGGTTTAATTTACCGGGTGTTATGAGATAATTAGAGGTTGTTGCATGGATAAGAGTGGAGAGATAAAAGGATAACCTAGCATTAAAGAGAGGGACAAATGTCACTTTGCTATTGGACTTGGAATTTGACCATAAGACCATCTTACCACCTTTACCAAATAAATACCAAAAATTGTCCAAAAATCCTCTTATTTTTCCCTCTCTTGGCCGAATTTCTTGGAGAACAAAAGAAAGAAAAGCTATCAAATTTCTTCTACTCAATCTTGCTCAATCTCACAACTTAACCGATACAACTTAAAATCACTCCATAAAAACCTTTAGCTAGGTGGTAGTGAAGTAATAGGTGTAGTGGTTTGAAAGATAGTGGTGTAAGTTGCTTCCTTTCTTGAGATTTCAAGGTGAGTAGTCATGAAATTCCATCTTTGGCTTTGATAATGATAAATTCATGACTTGTGAAGGTTAGTTAGGTGATTTTGTGGAGGTTTTCATGACTTTTGGTGGTGTTTGATGAATTTTTGATTTTATGCAGAATTTTTCTGTTTTTATATGTTTAATGTTGTTTGGCCATGTATGATGGTCTAGTGTGGGTTAGAATAAAGCTTTGGTATGATAATTGTAATGATTAGTGGAAAATTTCTGGTTTGAAGCAAAAATTCCAGATTAGGGTTTCTATGAAGCCTGTTCTACCCGGTACTATTTGACTAGGTTAGAGGCCGAATTAGCCTTGAATTAAAACATAAAAGTTGTATAGAATGATGTTTTGTAGTTGCCTACAAAATTTCAGCTCAATCGGATCAACGTATCCTGTGAAAAGACCGAAATACCCCTGCTGCCCTGTTTATGTCCGAACCTGCTAATCCGCTTCTGTAATTGGTTACTTTGACCAGGAATACTACTGATTTGGTTGATGATGTATTCTTAAGACTTATATACTTGTATCTTAGATTTCAAATGGCTTTGGAATCACTTGAATTGGAGTTGTATAAGCTGAGATATGACTGAATGAATCCGGACTGCCACAGTAAACTTCGAATGGGAAAATCTGGGGTTGTTTTGGTAAATTTGACTTAGATACATTGCAAACTGGACTGAGTGGCCATCTTCAACATTGTAGCCCTTTCTCTTAGCTTCGAAACGGTGTAAATTACACCTCAATCCAACGAGGATAGCTTTAGTTGTGTTAATTCCGCTAAGCAACAACAAATCTGCCTTTTGTTACCCAACCCAAACTTCGTTTCCGCATATGTCCTAGTTTGATTTTGCACTTGTACGTTCCATATGTGACGCCCCGAAAAGAATGAGTGAGAACCCGGAAATTTTCTAATTTTCTAGGGTTTATTTTATTTAATCGCCCGTCTTTTCTACATTTTCTTTATTAGAAAAATTCCCCAGATAAAGTTTATGAGCAAAGATAGTTTTAAAATAATTTTTCTAGTATCGGTTAGTTTTTGAGAAATTAAGAGCGTATTTTGAACGTGGGACCCGCAAGTGCGGTAAATGCATTATAATTTTGACAACTTGTTGGAATTTTGTATTAAGTGATATTATTTTACAAAGTGTTAAGATATTTGTATTGGAGAGACAAAAATATAAGTTTTAAACCTAAAGGTGACAAGTGTCACCATAAGATTTAGTCTTGAGTTTGACTACTATTCATAACTTTACCATTTAATTAAAATTGGCCAAAAATCTCTTCATTTTGCAAGCTTCTTGGCCGAATTCTCTTGCTCAAAGAAAGAAAGAAAAGCTCTCAATTTTCTAGTCTCCAATCTTGCCCAATCTTTCAATTAAACCGATTAATCTTCCAATTACTCCATAAAACCTCTTAGTTTGGTGGAGTTGAGCTTGGTTGTGAAGTTGTTTGGAAAGCTAAGGTGACTAGTTGCTCTAGCTCTTGTATTGCTAAGGTGAGTTGTGAAGGACCCCTCTCCTTCCTCTAATGATGTTCAATTCATGATTGGTGGTGGTATAAGATGCACTTTTATGGATTATATCTTGATTTTGGTTGAATTGATGAAGTTTTATAATTATTGGGGATTTTTCTGTTTTCATATGGATATGATTATGTGGTCATGTATGATGATTGGAAATGATATTTAAGGAAGCTAGAAGGTGGAAAAAGTGGATAATTGCAAGCAATTTCTGTTTTGGAAGAAATCTGGAAAATTAGGGTTCTTGGCAATTACATTCTGCCCGAATTTATAGCTCCTAGTTAGAGGCCGAATTGGCCTTGGATTAAAACATAAAGTTGTAGGGAATGATATTTTAGAGGTGCCTACAAAATTTCAGGTCAATCGGAGTAGTGTCTAATGAGAAAAGTCGAAATTACTATTGCTATTCTGGTTTTACCCGAATGTAAGAAATGCGCCTGTAATTGGTTGTTTTGGCTGGAATTGCTTCCGAATTGGTTGTTGAGGTCTTCTGATGAAATTTATCCCTGTTTCTTAGCTTTCAACTGGTTTTGGAATTTCTAGATTTGGACTTGGATAGCCTGCTTTATGATGTTTCCGCTAGAATACGTTCTGTGGATCTGTTTTTGTGATTCTGGTGTAGTATCTTGCATTTTTGACCTGGTTACACTCGAAACTGGGTTGAGTGACCTTCTGTAATGTTGTAACCCTATCTCTTAGCTTCGAAACGGTGGGTCTTGCACCTTTATCCGACAATCGTAGCGCCTTTGGTACCATTACCGTAAAATGACGTCAAAACTATTTTTCTGGTTTTGAGCTTAACTTTCATTTCCGGACTGTTCCCTAGCTTGACTTGTACTAGTACTACTTGAGCTTGCTGAATGGCTATTGGATGAACTTGTGGTTGTGTGTGTGTACCTTTGGGTTGGAATGAGGAAATAATGAAGCCATGATAGCTGGAAAAGTTAGCAAATTCAGGGGAAGTGCTGTCCGAACTTTGAAGGGATTTGTTTGCATTGAGTTTGTGATCTAAGACTTGGATTTGAGCAAGGCAATGTTATATGCTGGATGGTTTCTGAGCCATGGAGGTGAGTGACTGTGACGCCCCGAAAAAAAATGAGTTTGAGAACCCGAAAATTTTCTAATTTTCTAGGGTTTTATTTATTTAATGGCTTGTTTTCTGTGTTTTCTTTAGTAGGGAAATTTTCTAGATATTGTTAAGGAGTAGATATAGTTTTTGGATGATTTTTCTAGTATCAAATAGGTTTTGAGAAATTAAGGATATATATATCGGACGTGGGACCCACTAGGGCGAAAAGTTTGGAAAAATTCGGCCAATAAGGTTAAGTTCCGGATACTGAGTGAAATTTATCGGGTGTTAAGAGATAAGTGGAGGATGAGATGTGATTGATGTGAGAGGAAACAAAAGGATAGAAATGCATTTAATGAAGTGACACGTGTCACTTTGTGAGTGGTTGAAGCCTAAGACAACTATTCACCCTTTTTGACTTTTTGCCATTGAGTTAAATATCTCACAAAAATCACTAAAATTCACTATTTTCTTCTCCTCCATGGCTGGTTCTCTCATAAGCTCAAGAAGGAAGAAGATTTCTCCAATTTTTAAGCTTCCATTTAGCTCAATCTTCCAAACCAATTGCATCAACTAGTTTCTACTCCATAAAAGTCTTCCATTAGGTGCTAGTAAGTTGTTTGGTGAAGTTTTTTAAGGAAGCTAAGGTGTTCTACAACTCCCTCTCTCTTGTTTACTAGGTAAGTGATGATTACACTTCCTCTTACACCTAATGATGTTTAATTTGTGCCTAGTGGTGGCTAAAGTGTTGAAATTTGTGGTTTATTTCTTGGTTTGAGGTGAATTGGTGAAGTTTTTATTTTTTTTGAGGAATTTTCTGGTTTAATGTGATCATGGTGTTGTGGTTATTTATGATGGTTGGTAATAAGGGGTTATGACTCTAGTGGATGTAAATGATTGATAATTGCAACCAATTTTGGGTTTGGAAGGAATTTGAGGAAGTTAGGGTTTCATGACCCCCTTTTCTGTCCGGTTTTGGATCATATGGTTAGAGGCCGAATTGGCCTTTTCTTAAAACATGAAAGTTGTAGGTATTGATGTTTTAAGGGTGCCTGTAAAATTTCAGGGCATTTGGAGTAGTGTAGAATGAGATATGTCGTTTTTACTGTTGCTGTTCTGGGTGATCAGAATGTGCGAACTGCGATTGTAATCGTCTGTTTTGACTGGAATTGCTTTGGATTTGGATGTTGGTGTCTTCTGATTAAATGTATCTTCATGTCTTAGCTACCGTATGCCTTTGGAATTTCTGCATTTGGACCTGTATAGACTGAGTTGTACTGATTACAGCATAGTGTGATTTGCAAACCTGCAATTACGGTTCTGGTTTGGTATTTGGCATATATGACTTAGTTGTGCTGGGATTTGGACTGAGTGACCTTCTACATTATTGTATCCCTAGTTCTTAGCTTCGAAACGGTGGATCTTGGACCTCCATCCGATACTCGTAGTACCTTTGGTGCCATTACCGTAAAATGACGTCCAAAACTATTTTTCTGGTTTTGAGCTTAACTTTCATTTCCGGACTTTTCCCTAGCTTGACTTGTACTAGTACTACTTGGAGCTTGCTGAATGGTTATTCGATGAACTTGTTGTTGTGTGTGTACCTTTGGGTTGGAATGAGGAAATAATGAAGCCGTGATGGCCGGAAAAGTTAGCAAATTCAGGGGAAGTGCTGTCCGAACTTTGAAGGGATTTGTTTGCATTGAGTTTGTGATCTAAGACTTGGATTTGAGCAAGGCAATGATATATGATGGATGGTTTCTGAGCCATGGAGGTGAGTGACCCTAAACTATTTCCAAAGTACTTGTGAAACGTTTCTTGCATTATTTACTTTTGAACTGTTTCCAAAGTTACTTTTGAACTGTTTTCTTGCATATCATGCGTGCTTATATGAGAGCGTTCCTTGTTTGATATATTTCCTTGACTACATTGGCTTGTTATTATGGATTGATAATGTATTAAGTGCTTTCAATGATTGTTAAAACGAGTTTTCTAGGCGAGTGTGTACTTTATCGCACTCGACCTAAATAAATATGAAATTTTCAATGATTAATGTTTAAATGCTACTTGCGCATGAATGTAAGCCTTTTAGGCTGAACTGGCCATTGCCCCTTGTTACCGGTCATCTCGAGCCAGAAGCGGACTTGGTCGGGCGACTAGGAACTTGGGTGAACGTTTCGGTATACTCGAGTATTACCTTGTAGGTTGGTGGAGCCTGGCCAAAAGCCAGGGACGGGGTGAATGAATGAACGAATGAAACCAAATGCAATGAAATGACAGGAGAACGAACGTATCTTTTTCATGAATGTTACTATCGCTTTCCATTGTAAATGTTTCTTGAATTATTGATACTCCATATTTAATGTTTTGTAAACGTTGTAATTGTTTCTGGACTTATCATTTGATTTATGACATCATTGAAAAGAAATATTGTTTAACCGATTTGATTACTGATTTTCTGGTTACTCGCTGAGCTTCTAGCTCACCCCAAAAATATTTTATTCCCCTCCACAGGGCTCAAAGCGAAGGAAGGCTTGTAGTACTTGTGCGCGTGATTGGATGGCCTTTATGTTGTACAGTTTGGATTTGGAATCATTTTATGTATAGTTGGGAATTGTTTCCGCTTCGCTTTTGACATGTAATTATTTATTGGAGAATTTGATGCAATATTTGAGTTTTATCTTGTAATCTGTTTGAGGAATGTAGTGAACGACTGAGTCCCGGCGAGAGCCGGGCAGGCGGTCCGTCGAACCCTCTGGTTCGCCTTAGGGGGAGGTGGGGCTGTCACAGTGACCCTAAACTATTTCCAAAGTACTTGTGAAACGTTTCTTGCATTATTTACTTTTGAACTGTTTCCAAAGTTACTTTTGAACTGTTTTCCTGCATATCATGCGTGCTTATATGAAAGTGTTCCTTGTTTAATATATTTTCTTGACTTATTGGCTTGTTATTATGGATTGATAATGTGTTAAGTGCTTCAATGATTGTTAAAATGAGTTTTCTGGGCGAGTGTGTACTTTATCGCACTCGACCTAAATAAATGTGAAATTTTCATGATTAATGATTAAATGCTACTTGCGCATGAATGTAAGCCTTTTGGGCTGAACTGGCCATTGCCCCTTGTTACCGGTCGTCTCGAGCCAGAAGCGGACTCGGTCGGGCGATTAGGGACCTGGGTGAACGTTTGGTATACTCGAGTATTACCTTTGTAGGTTGGTGGAGGTTGGTGGAGCCTGGACGATGTCCGGGAAAGGTTGAATGAAAAAATGCAATTTCAAATGAAAAAAAAAAGGAAATGGCAGGAGAACGAACGTATCCTTTTCATGAATGTTACTATCGCTTTCCATTGTACATGTTTCTTGAATTATTGATACTCCATATTTAATGTTTTGTAAATGTTGTAATTGTTTCTGGACATATCATTTGATTTATGACATCATTGAAATGAACTATTGTTAAACCGATTTGATTACTGATTTTACCGGTTACTCGCTGAGCTTCTAACTCACCCCAAAAATATTTTATTCCCCTCCACAGGGCTCGTAGCGAAGGAAGGACTTGTTGTGCTTATTCATGTGTCTGGATGGCCTATATCTTGTACAGTTTGGATTTGGAATCATTTTATGTATAGTTGGGAATTGTTTCCGCTTCGCTTATGACATGTAATTTTTGGAGAATTTGATGTATATTGGAGATTTATATTATAATATTTGAGGTTTATTCTTGTAATTCATTTGAGGATTGTAGTGAACGACTGAGTCCCGGCGAGAGCTGGGCAGGCGGTCCGCCGAACCCTCTGGTTCGCCTTAGGGGGAGGTGGGGCTGTCACACCATATGATTTTACTCTAGTGATATGTGGATTCGGTTATGACTCGTATTCGAGCCTTATTGTGGCGCTAATTAAAGGTGTTTGATAGCTTGTGATTTATGGGTGTTGAGGTTTGGTTGGAAAGTAAAGAAAGACAAGGGAAATGCTGTCAAAATTTTCGCGGAGCTTCTGCACAGTCTCCGGAAATTTGCTATATCTTGATGTAGGAATGTCGGAATTGAGTTCTGTTTGTTTTATTTTAAACTAGATTCATAGGGATATAAACTGTGTAAATTTCAGACCCTGTTTATGTCTGTACCATTTATGGTGATTTTTCAAAGTTGACTGAAATATTGTACCTGTTCTGTCTTTCACTAGATAAAGCAGCAACTTGAGGCTTGAATTTGACTGACTTGCGTTCTGAATCTTATGAGGGTGTTCTCTGGAAAGTTATAGCCCTTTGAATGTATTTTCCAACGGTATAACTTTTACTAATTTTGGACTTACAAAACTTGAGATATGATTTTTCATATAGGGTTGCGCGAAACTGGAAAATCCTGTTTTCCTAGTATCGACTTTACTTTCATTTTCTACTTCAAATTTGAAGTTGGTCAGTTATTGTAGGTAGGGCTTTGAGGTTGTTCATGCCTTTAAAACTAATTGTTACCTTTTCACTCTGAGGTCACCTCTTTGCTTTGCATTAATGGCTCTTTTGACTAGGCATATGGCTCGTAACCGAGTCTCACTTGCGAATTCCAAACTAGGTTTTGGAGTCGAGTCTTAAGTGTTTGCCTTGATTGTTATAGGAGGTACCGACGATTAAAGCCACACTTGGGAAGGAAACTTTTGAAGTTATCCTTATTTGAACTGGTGAGTGTACCACTCCCCTGAATTATTGCTAAACTGGTTTCCTGTACTTGCAAATTGCTAGTTGAATGTCTTTCCTGACTGTTTATCTTGTATGAGACGAGGGTGTACTTTATCACACTCGTTCTCTTGCCTGTACTGAACAAACTGGAATCTATTACTTGTACTTGTTACGTACTTGAACTTGTTACTTGCACTTGTTATGATGTCGTTTGGAAGAGTATCCAACGACCTTCCTGTTAAACCTGAGCTCAACCTCATGGGGAGTTAATTAAATCGAGCCAGCGAGGGCATGGTCGAGATAATTGACAATCCATGGGTGCCTATTCCTGGGGGAATCTTTGGGTATTGAGACTCTTGATTCCGGTATACTCGAGTATTACCATTCCTGTTCCTGTTTGGCGTTCGGGCCCGGTAAGGGGTATGTTTGGTGTACAGGATTTTGGCGTTAAAGTGGTGATCTACTGGACTGATTCCTTTATTTGAACGTTGACGGAGGGTCAACAAGGCTGGATCAAGTATTGCAACGGGGATTTGGCTCCTGAGAGCCACCTGTATCCTTTAAGTTGTGATGTTCGTTCATTTCTTTTACTTGATGCGGATATGTGTCCTATACATGTTTTCTCATGATCTCTACTGTTATATTTTTGGTACCTCATTGAGCTTGTAGCTCACCCCGTTTCGTTATCCTTGTTTTCCATACAGGAAATCACCTTTTGAAGACTATGATGTTTGAAGCATGAGTTGAGCTAGTTTAGTATTCTTTTGTATAGCTCCTCGATGGTTGGAAAACTTTAAATGTATTTTAACCGAACAATTCCCTTTTGAATTTGTAAATTTGCAACCATGTGTATCTAAAAGTGTTTAACCATGTTCCTAAGTTGATTTGGTTTGGAAATGTTCTTTTCTAGGGTTATCTAAAGTTGTTGTGCATGGTTGGGTTTCGGACAGTGAATGTTATCTTCCCGAGGTTCTTTTGAGCGGTTGGTAGGGTTTACACTCGTTCCGGATCCGTAGTTCCGGCAAGAGCTGGGCAGGCGGTCCGCCGAACCCTTTGGTTCGCCTTAGGGGGAGGTGGGGCCGTCACACTTATTGTTTATGTGACAGCCCCACCTCACCCTAAGGCGAACCAAAGGGTTCGGCGGACCGCCTATCCAACTCTCGCCAGGATTACGGAGTCGATTCACACAAACCCAACATAGTACGCGCGATAGGACCTAAAGAAAATGAACAATTAGAAACTACTAAGGTGAGAACATGCCTACCAAACCATAGAATCCTAGTCTCAACGGATTACATTTAATAGACAAGGTTAAACACTTATACATATATTTACATTGAAGTCTTGAACAAATTAACATACAATGCGATCCGAGGTACTCATATTACACAAAATACAATTAGGGCTTCATTTTCAAAAGAGTTTAACAACATGACATATATACTGGCTTGACCCTTTTTTTCCAAAATCGTGATTTCCAAGTTTGTCCCCTGTAAGGAAAACAAAGGCAACAGAAAGGGGTGAGCTTACGCTCAATGAGGTACCAAACATATAGGGGTAAAATCATGGTCTTTCACGTTTAATCAATCAGATACATATACCAGATATAAAGGATAACATTTAGACACAGTGATTCAAAGGGAAAGGATACAAGTGGCTCTCAGGAGCCAGATTTCCATTTGCAGTACTTGATCCGAACCCGTTGACTCTCCGTCAACGTAAATAGAACCAACATATCCGTAGACCCCACTTTACACCAATTTCCATCCACCAAACATACCCCTACCGGGCTCGAACTCCATTCAGGAACAGTAATGGTAATACTCGAGTATACCGGAATCAAGAGTCTCAATACCCAAAGATTCCCAAAACAGACTACCGTGGTTCGTTATCTAATCGACCAGGCCCTTGCCGGCCCGACTTGAGTAACTAGCCACAGGTGTTGAGTTCAGAGGTCACAGAAAGGTCGTTGGATACCAGCCTCCAAACGACGTCCGAATAGACTCAGATACAGATAACAGATTTCACAGTAAATAGGCATATGGACAGACAAGAGAAATAGTGTGATAAAGTACACCCTCATCTCAAACAGAATAAACAGATAGTGCAGTCATTTAAATCGCAGATTGCAGGGGCAGAAACCAAGTTAAACAGCAAATGAGGGGAGTGGTACACTCACCGGTTCAAGTACAGATACTTCAAAAGTTTTCACTTCAAACTGGCTTTAATCGCCAAGAAACCCTAAAATCATCAAAGTAAAACAATTGAAGGTTTCACATCCAAAATCGAGTAAACGGAATGCACAAGTGAGGCTCGACTACATGTCGTACGCCTTTCCAGGTTAAGTACTAGTACAAAAGAATAAAATATGACTTTTGAGCAAAAAGATAACAGTTGGTCCTAGGGTTACAAACAACCCCCAAAACCCTTCATTTGTACTAAGATCAACTCAATTGAAGGAATCGCGTAGCCCTAAAATTTTGGGCAGCATGCCCTCTGTATTTACCTATTTTCCTTGCCACTTATGGCTTCATTATTTTCCTCAATCAATCCCAAAGTCATACGCAATATAAATTCATCACAACAGCCATTCAATAGGCTCAAAGTCATTCAAGTACAAGATTTAGCTAGGAAAATGACCGGAAATGAGCTTTAAGCTAGGAAACCAAAAAGGCAGATTCACCGCTACTTAGCGTATCGGACCTAACTGAAACTACGCTTATTGGATTGAATTACAAGTTATACCGTTTCGAAGCTAAGACAGAGGGCTATAACTTTGATGAAGACTACTTAGTCCAGTTCTCACCCTAACTAGGTCAAATTTACCAAAACAACCCCAGAGTTTCCAGTTCAAAGCTCACTGTGAAATTCAACTAGCAGTCCCGATTCATTCAAGCATATCTCAGCACACACAACTCCGATTCAGGTAATTCCAAAGCCATTTGAAAGCCAAGATACAAGGCTATAATTCTTATGAAGACATTGACAATCAATTCAGTAGTATTCTAGGTCAAACTAACCAATTACAGAAGCTGATTATCAGTTTCGGACAGAAACAGGGCAGTAGGGGTATTTCAGTTTTTTCACAGGATACATTACTCCGATTGGGCTGAAATTTTACAGGAAAATATAAAACATTATTTTATACAACTTTCATGTTTTACCCTAAGGCTAATTTGGCCTCTAACTATGTCTAACAGTACCGGGCAGAACAGGGAAAAATTGAAACCCTAATCTGGAATTTTCCGCACAAAGTGGAAATTTTCCGCAATTCGCTACAATTTACGCACTATAGCTTCATTCTAGACCATTTCCAACCATCATCCATGGCCAACCAATATAAAACAGAAAAAATCATGAATAAATAGAAAAATTCACCAATCTCAACCAAAAGTCATGAAATATCACTTAAAACTAGCTCTTTAACTCACACAAGCTACCAATTGAACATCATTAAGATCAAAGGAAAGGTGTCTTAGTCACTTACCTTGCAAACTCAAGAAAAGAACCAACTTAACACCTCTTGCTTCCAAATCACTTCACAACTAACCTCACTACTACTCAACTAAAGGTTTTTATGGAGAATTTGGAAATTTAAACGGTTGATTTGCTAGATTGAGTAAGATTGGAGCAAGAAATTTGAGAGCTTTTTCCTTTCTTTTCTCTTGAAGATGGCCGGCCAAGAAGCTTGAAATGGAGGGTAATTTTGGGTCAATTTTTGTTTAATTGATAAAGTGGTGAATAGTGGTCAAAAGCAAGGTCAACTCACAAGGTGACACTTGTCACTCTCATTAATGCATGGCTATCCTTTTGTCTCTCCAACTCTCATCCATTGGGTAACCTCTAATTATCTCTTAACACCTGCTAAAATAAACCCAGTATCCAAAACTTAACCTAACTGACCGAATTTTACCGAACTTACCGCACTAGTGGGTCCCACATCCGGTATACGCTCTTAATTTCTCAAAAACTAACCGATACTAGAAAAATCATTTAAAAACTATATTTACTCATAAAAATTATCTAGAAAATTTTTCTAATAAAGAAAATGCAGAAAAGCACGCAATTAAAAAGAATAAAACCTAGAAAATAAAAAAATTACGGGTTCTCACAGTTTACATATAATATGATGTGAATAAGCTTAGATAGGGAGTGGTAGTAGTGGGTTTATACATGAATAAGAAGATTATCACTTGAATACATTAATTCCAGTTTTAAGTTTTTGTACTACCCTGTTCTGACTAGTTTCATTCGGCCATGATGGAGGCCTAATTGGATTTAGCTTAAAACATGAAAGTTGTAGAAAATGATGTTTTATAACTGGAAGTAAAATTTCAGCTCAATCAAAGCACTGTATCATGTGAAATGACAAAAATACCCTTGACTGCCATAGGTAGAGTTTTGCGGACAGTTTTGACATTTCATCATTATGGCTTCATTTTTCACCTTAATCCGTATTAAATCAGCAGTTGGCCAAAACACGAAAGTTGTAGTCTTATGTTTTAGCTTTCCAACGCATCTGAAAATGCCTCAATCGGACTTGTGTAGCCTGAGTTATTGTCATTTGAACCCAGTGTTGTTATCCAGCCTGACAGTGAAATTCTGGTTCTATAATCTGTAAATTCGACCTAGATAAACTGTGAACCGTGTGACGACCCCACCTCCCCCTAGGGCGTACCCTAGGGTTTAGCGGTCCGCCTGCCCAGCTCTCGCCAGGACTCACTCACTTACTTCAAATAAAATAGGTTACATGTGACGGCCCCACCTCCCCCTAAGGCGAACCAGAGGGTTCGGCGGGCCGCCTGCCCAGCTCTCGCCAGGACTCAGTCGTTCACTACAATCCTCAAACGAATTACAAGAATAAACCTCAAATATATTACAATATACATCTCAAATATACATCACATGGTCCACAATTATACATCCAAGTCTCCAATAATTACATGTCACAAAAACAGCGGAAACAATTCTCAACTATACATAAAATGATTCCAAATCAAAACTGTACAAAACATAGGCCATCCAATCACGTGGATAAGCACTCCAAGCCCTTCCTTCGCCTTGAGCCCTGTGGGGGGGAAATAAAACATTTTTGGGGTGAGCTAAAAGCCCAGTGAGTAACCAGTAAAATCAGTAATCAAATAGTTTTCACAAAAATTCATTTCATTGATGTCATGGTTCAGAAATCAGATGTACGTATTTTTGCTCTCGTGAGCCAGTGAAATCATTGTAATGTTTTAGAAATTCAATAAGTAACCGGGGGTAAAAATGTAATTTTGTTACAGGTCAACATTTGCACAGTGAGAGTAAAACAAAAGCAGAAAATGACACCACATGGTAATTCCACAAAGCTCAATGAGCTAAAATCGCAATAAGGTTCCGAACATGAAATTTCATAACAAAGCCAACACATTAACCATCAATAATCAATAATTCAAGAAACATTTACAATGGAAAGCGATAGTAACATATTCATTAAAAGGATACCGCTCACATGGAGCTATTCATTTGTTCGTTCCCCTGACATTTCCCCTTATTCCTCCAATTATTTGAAAATTTCATTTTTATAATTAAACCCTCGTTCATCTTTTATTCGTTCATCTTTTTTTTTTTCCGGACGTTGGCCGGTCTCCACCCATCCGGACGTTGGCCGGACTCCACCCATCCGGACGTAGCCGGACTACAAGGTAATACTCGAGTATACCAAATTCACCCAGGGTCACCATATCGCCCGATTCGATCGGTAACGAAGGGCAGTGGCCAGTTCAGCCAAACGGCTTACATTCATGCACAACTAGCATTTAATCATTAATCATTGAAAATTTCATATTTATTTAGGTCGAGTGCGATAAAGTACACACTCGCCTAGAAAACTCATTTTCACAATCATCGAAAGTACTTAATACATTTTCAATTAATAATGACAAGCCAATAAGTCAAGAATTACAGCAACCAAGGGACACTCATATGCAAGTACGCATGATATGCAAGAAAACAGTTCAAAAGTAACTTTTGAAACAGTTTAAAAGTAAATAATGCAGGAAACGGTTCATAAAGAACTTCAGAAAAAGTTTGAGGTCACTCACCTCCATGGATCAGAAAGCATCCAGCATATAACATTGTCTTGCGCAAATCCAAGTCTTAGATCACAAACTCAATGCAAACCAGAAAAACAGTTTTGGACGTCACTTTGCGGTAATGGCACAAAATGCGCTACGCTTATCGGATGAGGGCGTAAGACCCACCATCTCGAAGCTAAAAGACAGGGCTACAACAATGTAGAAGGCCTCTCAGTCCAATTCCCAGCACAACTAGGTCAAAAATGCAGAAAACCAACCCAGAACCGAAATTGCAGGTTCCCAAATCACACAAAACTGTAATCAGTCCAATTCAGTCTACACAGGTCCAAATGCATTGATTCCAAAGGCATATGATAGCTAAGACATCAAGATATATTTCATCAGAAGACACCAACTTCAAAATCCAAACCAATTCCAGTCAAAACAGGCAACTACTATCGCAGTTCTCACATTCTGATCACCCAGAACAGCAACAGTAAAAACGACATATCTCACTCTACACTACTCCAAATGACCTGAAATTTTGCAGGCACTTCAAATTCATCAATACCTACAACTTTCATGTTTTGAGCAAAGTCCAATTCGGCCTCTATCTATGACCTAAAATTTCGGACAGAATGTTCAACCAAGAACCCTAATTTTCCAGAAATTCTTCCAAATCCAAAATTGATTGCAATTTTCTATCATATGCACCTACTAGAGCCAAAGCCCCTTATTACCAACCATCAAAAACAACCACACCATCAAGATCATATGAAACCAGAAAATTCATCATAAAATGGAAAACTTCACCAAATCAAGCCAAACCAAGAAATAAATCATATATTCCAACACTCAAGCCACTTCTAAGCATACTATAACCATCATTAGGTGTAGTAGGGGGGGTTCAAGCATCACTTACCAAGAAATTAAGAGAGATAGAGAGATTGGCCACCTTAGAGCTTCAAAACAACTTCACTAATACACTTACAAGCACTAGAAGAAAGGTTTTTATGGAATAGAATCTAGTGTAGGCTTTTGTTCTTGCAAGATTGAGTGAAATGGAAGCTTGAGAGTTGAAGAAATTCCTTTCTTCTTTGCAAGGAGAGGGCCGGCCATAAGAGGTAAGAAAATGGTGATTTTTGTGCATTTTTTTGATATTTAAACCTTTGGTCAAAAAAGTCAAGAAATTGAATAGTAAACCATAAAGTCCAACCAATCATATTGTGACACTTGTCACACTCATTAATGCAACTCTATCCTTTTGTCTCTCCAATAAAAATATCTTAACACTTTGTAAAATAATATCACTTAATACAAAATTACAACAAGTTGTCAAAAATATAATGCATTTACCGCACTTGCGGGTCCCACGTTCAAAATACGTTTTTAATTACTCAAAAACTAACCGATACTAGAAAAATTATTTTAAAACTATTTTTGCTCATAAACTTTATCTGGGAAATTTTTCTAATCAAGAAAATGTAGAAAAGCGGGCGATTAAATAAAATAAACCCTAGAAAATTAGAAAATTTCCGGGTTCTCAAACTCATTTTTTTTTCGGGGCGTCACAATCTCCCCTCCTTAAAAGAATGTCGTCCTCGACATTCCATCTTGTACTAATCAAGTCGAGACATCCCGCAAAAATCACTCATACTTCAAACCAAACCCACAGTCCGGCATCCTAAACTTCAAGCCTAGGATACACTACAGAGATCTGAAGCCTAAGCTCTGATACCAACTGTGACGGCCCCACCTCCCCCTAAGGCGAACCAGAGGGTTCGGCGGGCCGCCTGCCCAGCTCTCGCCAGGACTCAGTCGTTCACTACAATCCTCAAACGAATTACAAGAATAAACCTCAAATATATTACAATATACATCTCAAATATACATCACATGGTCCACAATTATACATCCAAGTCTCCAATAATTACATGTCACAAAAACAGCGGAAACAATTCTCAACTATACATAAAATGATTCCAAATCAAAACTGTACAAAACATAGGCCATCCAATCACGTGGATAAGCACTCCAAGCCCTTCCTTCGCCTTGAGCCCTGTGGGGGGGAAATAAAACATTTTTGGGGTGAGCTAAAAGCCCAGTGAGTAACCAGTAAAATCAGTAATCAAATAGTTTTCACAAAAATTCATTTCATTGATGTCATGGTTCAGAAATCAGATGTACGTATTTTTGCTCTCGTGAGCCAGTGAAATCATTGTAATGTTTTAGAAATTCAATAAGTAACCGGGGGTAAAAATGTAATTTTGTTACAGGTCAACATTTGCACAGTGAGAGTAAAACAAAAGCAGAAAATGACACCACATGGTAATTCCACAAAGCTCAATGAGCTAAAATCGCAATAAGGTTCCGAACATGAAATTTCATAACAAAGCCAACACATTAACCATCAATAATCAATAATTCAAGAAACATTTACAATGGAAAGCGATAGTAACATATTCATTAAAAGGATACCGCTCACATGGAGCTATTCATTTGTTCGTTCCCCTGACATTTCCCCTTATTCCTCCAATTATTTGAAAATTTCATTTTTATAATTAAACCCTCGTTCATCTTTTTATTCGTTCATCTTTTTTTTTTTCCGGACGTTGGCCGGTCTCCACCCATCCGGACGTTGGCCGGACTCCACCCATCCGGACGTAGCCGGACTACAAGGTAATACTCGAGTATACCAAATTCACCCAGGGTCACCATATCGCCCGATTCGATCGGTAACGAAGGGCAGTGGCCAGTTCAGCCAAACGGCTTACATTCATGCACAACTAGCATTTAATCATTAATCATTGAAAATTTCATATTTATTTAGGTCGAGTGCGATAAAGTACACACTCGCCTAGAAAACTCATTTTCACAATCATCGAAAGTACTTAATACATTTTCAATTAATAATGACAAGCCAATAAGTCAAGAATTACAGCAACCAAGGGACACTCATATGCAAGTACGCATGATATGCAAGAAAACAGTTCAAAAGTAACTTTTGAAACAGTTTAAAAGTAAATAATGCAGGAAACGGTTCATAAAGAACTTCAGAAAAAGTTTGAGGTCACTCACCTCCATGGATCAGAAAGCATCCAGCATATAACATTGTCTTGCGCAAATCCAAGTCTTAGATCACAAACTCAATGCAAACCAGAAAAACAGTTTTGGACGTCACTTTGCGGTAATGGCACAAAATGCGCTACGCTTATCGGATGAGGGCGTAAGACCCACCATCTCGAAGCTAAAAGACAGGGCTACAACAATGTAGAAGGCCTCTCAGTCCAATTCCCAGCACAACTAGGTCAAAAATGCAGAAAACCAACCCAGAACCGAAATTGCAGGTTCCCAAATCACACAAAACTGTAATCAGTCCAATTCAGTCTACACAGGTCCAAATGCATTGATTCCAAAGGCATATGATAGCTAAGACATCAAGATATATTTCATCAGAAGACACCAACTTCAAAATCCAAACCAATTCCAGTCAAAACAGGCAACTACTATCGCAGTTCTCACATTCTGATCACCCAGAACAGCAACAGTAAAAACGACATATCTCACTCTACACTACTCCAAATGACCTGAAATTTTGCAGGCACTTCAAATTCATCAATACCTACAACTTTCATGTTTTGAGCAAAGTCCAATTCGGCCTCTATCTATGACCTAAAATTTCGGACAGAATGTTCAACCAAGAACCCTAATTTTCCAGAAATTCTTCCAAATCCAAAATTGATTGCAATTTTCTATCATATGCACCTACTAGAGCCAAAGCCCCTTATTACCAACCATCAAAAACAACCACACCATCAAGATCATATGAAACCAGAAAATTCATCATAAAATGGAAAACTTCACCAAATCAAGCCAAACCAAGAAATAAATCATATATTCCAACACTCAAGCCACTTCTAAGCATACTATAACCATCATTAGGTGTAGTAGGGGGGGTTCAAGCATCACTTACCAAGAAATTAAGAGAGATAGAGAGATTGGCCACCTTAGAGCTTCAAAACAACTTCACTAATACACTTACAAGCACTAGAAGAAAGGTTTTTATGGAATAGAATCTAGTGTAGGCTTTTGTTCTTGCAAGATTGAGTGAAATGGAAGCTTGAGAGTTGAAGAAATTCCTTTCTTCTTTGCAAGGAGAGGGCCGGCCATAAGAGGTAAGAAAATGGTGATTTTTGTGCATTTTTTTGATATTTAAACCTTTGGTCAAAAAAGTCAAGAAATTGAATAGTAAACCATAAAGTCCAACCAATCATATTGTGACACTTGTCACACTCATTAATGCAACTCTATCCTTTTGTCTCTCCAATAAAAATATCTTAACACTTTGTAAAATAATATCACTTAATACAAAATTACAACAAGTTGTCAAAAATATAATGCATTTACCGCACTTGCGGGTCCCACGTTCAAAATACGTTTTTAATTACTCAAAAACTAACCGATACTAGAAAAATCATTTTAAAACTATTTTTGCTCATAAACTTTATCTGGGAAATTTTTCTAATCAAGAAAATGTAGAAAAGCGGGCGATTAAATAAAATAAACCCTAGAAAATTAGAAAATTTCCGGGTTCTCAAACTCATTTTTTTTTCGGGGCGTCACATTACAACCTCAAGAGTAAAGGAAATAACAGTTCCCAAACTGGGAACGTATACTTACATACATTTCTATCCCAAAAGTAATACAACCCAAATATAACAAAGGTTCTCAATCTCAATACATCCAACCCTATCCAGGCATTAGAGCGAGTACAATTGCAAAATTTTAAAAGAACTAGACTACGCTATTCTATACAAGTCTCTCGCCCTTGCTCGCATCCCCTATAAGGAAAACAAAACTAACGGAATGAGCTAAAAGCCCAGTGAGGTTCCCTACGCAATAATCAAATCAATTAGACAAGAACATTAATCAGATATTAACAAGTCGTCCAGAAAACATTTACAATATAAAGCAATAATAATACATTCATTAAAAGGATACATGCTCACGTGGAGCCTTTCGTTCATTCATTCCACCAATCATTTCCTTATTCCTCCAGCATTAAAATAATTTCGTTTGTAAGTGAAAACCCCTGCATTGTTCTTGCCATTCATTCATTCAATTCATTTTTTCCCTACTGGACATTGGCCAGTCTCCACCCAACAACGTGGTAATACTCGAGTATACCAAAAATTAACCCAGGGGCACCAATCGCCCGACCGAGTCCGCTTCTGGCTCGAGTCGACCGGCAACAAAGGGCAAGGGTCCAGTTCAGCCAAACGGCTTACATTCATGTACAAGTAGTATTTAATCATTTAATCAGTTAATCATTATAAATTTCACATTCATTTAGGTCAAGTGCGATAAAGTACACACTCGCCTAACAGAATGCATTTTAGAAATCATTGAAAACATTTAACATTTAACCAAATATTCACATAGTCACAACAATCCACATAGTCATTGAAAACATAACATACAAAGAACACTCACCTATTTAAGCAAAATAACGTCCAAAGTATCCTTCCGGATAACACCCTCAATCACCAAGGAACCCTAATAATAACCAAGGAAAAATATTACGGCTAAACCATCCAAAGTTTAGGTGAACCAAAGAAAATCCGAATAACTACTAGTACAAAATATAAATATGGTTTTGGAAGTGAAAAGAGTACATTTAAACCAAAGAACATGAGTAAAATATTTTTAAAACTTATGCTCGCTCGTAAAATTTTGAAATCTCCATTTGAGTCGAAGTGACAAAGAAAACGTATTTCTATTAGTCGTAAATTTCATTTTTCCAAGGGTACAAGTTTCAGTCGAATTCTAACTTATATACCTTGATAAAAGAAGACACAAATATCCTAGATGGTTCAAGTGGTATTCGTTCTCAAATCCTTACCTAGTCCTTGAGTGTAAATTTGGGTAGCATGCTCTTTGTATTTACCTATTTTTCAGCCATTTATGGCTTCATTATTTTTCTCAATCATTCCCAAAGTCACACACAAATAATCTCATTACAATAGCCATTCAATAGGCTAAAAGTCAATCAATTACAAAACCAAGCTAGAAAAGTGACCGGAAATAAGGTTTAAGGCTTATAACAAAAAGACAGGTTTGATGTCTTTTAGCGTATTGGCTACAACCGAAGCTACGCTTATTGTATTGGGGTAAAATTTATACCGTTTCGAAGATAAGACAAAGGGCTACAACTTTGATGAAGACAACTCAACCCAATTCATAGTTTATCTAGGTCAAATTTACTGATTACAGAACCAGAATTCCACCATCAGGCTGGTTAATAGCACTGTGTTCAAATGACAATAACTCAGGCTACACAATTCCGTTTGAGGTGCTTTCAGTTGCGTTGGAACTGAAACATAGGGATAAAATTTTTATGTTTTGGCCAAAGGCTAATTTGATCCGGATCAAGGTGAAAAAACTCAGCCAGAATGAGGAAATGTCAAAACTGTCCACAAAACTATACCTATGGCAGTCAAGGGTATTTTTGTCATTTCACATGTTACAGTACTCCGATTGAGCTGAAATTTTACAGCCAGATAAAAAATATCATTTCCCACAACTTTTATGTTTTGAGCTAAGTCCAATTCGGCCTCCATCATGGCCAAATGAAACTAGTCAGAACAGGGCTTCTTAAAGATTTAAAGCTGGATTCAAAGTATTCAAGTGATAATCTTCTTATTCATGTAAAACAAGCACTACTACCACTCCCTATCTAAGTTTATTCAAACCATAATCTATCTAAACAAGAAGAAATACAGCTGAACACTTCAAAACCCTAACTCACAAATCCAACATAATCATCAAAACTACTTACATAGCTATCAATAACCAAGAATATGAGTTGCTACACAACTTAAGCAAGACTAAGGGAAAGAACCATGATGGACAGCCATAATACCTGACTAAGATGCTTGCAAGGGATATACACCACCTCTCCTTGTAAAGTTTTAGCACACCAAGCTTTCCAAGTGCTCAAAGGAAGGATTAATCAGTTTAGATTCTTGATTTTCACTCAAATAAGCTCAAACTTAAGATGGAATTGAAGCTCTTTTCTCCCTTTTTTTTCTCTCAATTTTTGGCCACCATAGCTGTAAAATGAAGATAAAATGAAGTCCAAGAAAGATAAGAAGCTTGGACTTGAATTTGGTCAAAGAGGGTTAGATGTTCTCCAAGTGTCACTCCAAGATCTTCCTCAATTTTTTTTCCTTTTCCTTGGCTTTCTTAGTCAAGAATTTTGGCCATCACATTCTGATTATGGGCTGATATTTTGGCTCTAATAACAATGAGATTAAGTTAATGAAGTGGTGTATTCAATCGGTAGTGAACGATACCCGTCGGTTCAAGCCGATTTTCCTTAAATCGCGTATACTAGGGTTTTAACTTATAATTCACTAACTTATTTTTATCACTTCCAATCACACACTTTATATCATCTAAAACTCACTCTAAATTACTAAATTTGATACATACTCCGTACCGAATAATTACACTACAAAAAGGTGTAAAAACCCTAATTTACGATAACTTGAAAACGAAAGAAAAAACCCTTGATTCAATGTTTATTTGCACTTATTGTGGGGTAAATGAGTAGTAAGGCTATTCTAAAGTAATAAATTCCAAATAAAAGGGAATTTTAAGAAGAATATAAGGAAATTTTCCAGTCGTCACAAACCGGGCTAAGTTGTCTTCATGAAAGTTGTAGCCCTTTGTCTTAGATTCAAAACGGTATAAATTTTACCCTAATCCTATAAGCGTAGCTTCGGTTGTGACTGATACGCTAAGAGACGTCAAACCTGTCATTTTGTTCTTTACCTTAAACCTTATTTCCGGTCACTTTTCTAGCTTGATTTTGTAATGGAATGACTTTTAGCCTATTGAACGGCTATTGTAATGAGATTATTTGTGTGTAATTTTGGGGGCTGATTGAGGAAAATAATGAAGCCATAAATGGCTAAAAAATAAGTAAATACAAAGAGCGTGCTGCCCAAATTTGCACTCGAGGGCTAGGTAGATGTACTCGCGACTTGAGTAAGGGTTGAGAATGAAACTAACTTGAATCATCTAAGGTATTCAAGTCTTCTTTCTTAGAGGTATATAAGTTAGAATCTGACTGAAACTTGTACCCTTGGAAAAATGAAATTTACGACTAATAGAAATACGTTTTCTTCGTTTCTTCGACTCAAATGGAGATTTCAAAGTTTTAAGAGCGAGCATAAGTTTTACAAATATTCTACTCATGTCCTTTGGTTTAAATGTACTCTTTTCACTTCCAAAACTATACTTATACTTTGTACTAGTAGTTATTCGGATTTTCTTTGGTTCACCTAAACTTTGGATGGTTTTATTGTAATATTTTCTCTTGGTTATTATTAGGGTTCCTTGGTGATTGAGGGTATTATCCGGAAGGAAACTTTGGACATTATTTTGCTTAAATAGGTGAGTGTTCTTTGTACGTTATGTTTCCAATGACTATGTGGATTGTTGTGACTATGTGACTGTCGCGCCCCACTTTTTGGAAAAAAATAAATACTTGGTTTTGTGAATTTATTGATTTGGGAAAAATGAATTTTTTGATGAAAAAATATGGTCTAAATGGGACTTTTGAAAATGCGACGATTTGACCCAAGAAAAATAGTTCAAAAAGGGTTTTTTATATGAAAAATGGAGTCGCCACTTGGTATAGAGTTAGGGTGTACCAAGTCACCCAAAAAGTGAATTTTTAAAGGAAAAAAAGTAAAAAAAACCCTTTTGAACGACTCCTAGTCCACGCAAACAAAGAAAAAGGTTCGGGAGTCACATTTGACGAAGGGGAAGGCAAGGATAAAAATCCAAGGCACCCCTTCGACCTAGCCAAGGCTAGTTGCGTGATTTAACCCTTATTTTCCTAATTTTTCCTACCCAAAGTATGTATTTGCAATTTGGACAAAGACTAATGAATGAGAAATGCAATCCTAAATTCTATGATGTCTCTCGTGAGGTTTTTGGTCCCAAACCACATGAATTGTGGCGGCCAATAAAGGGAAACCTCATAGAGGTCGATTGATGCAAATGGTGACTCAAGTGCAAGTGTGCAAGTGTATGAAAAGATTCATGTATGAAATAATGTAAAAAAAACAAAGTGTTTGTGTGCGAATGTGTAAAGAAAGTGCATGTGTGAATTTGTATGAAAATCAAAGTGCTTGTGTGTGCAAATGAATGAAAATAGAATAGTACATATATAAGTGAAACTTGAATTTCATTTGTGAAGTAAAGTAAATAAATGATAAAGATATAGTGAAAAATATGGATTGAGAAATGTAAGAAAAATGTGATTAAAAGAGTATGGAAGTGATAAAAATGAAAGTATGACCCTAGGGGAATGCAACAAGTCGGGTACGGGGGTTGACTTCTAACTTTTCGACTTCGATTTTCCCTTTGATTAGAAGGCGAAACTAGCGTGCTAAGGCTATCGAGTAGCCACACTCGCTCGTTTCCCTTACCCAAGGGGGTTTTCACGCAAATGGACCCTATAACTAGCATGAAATGCAAAGGCCTAAAATGAAAGGGAAAAGGTTAGAAGGACATGCCAGATGCCATAAAAACTAAAAAAAATGCATGAAATGTTGTGAACATGTAAACATGTACTAACGAGGGGAAATCCCTAAGGGTCTAGCGTTGGACTAGCCCATTCTACGAATTCCGACTAGCATTGGACTAGCGGAAACGTACATTCATCCATCACATTCATTTATAAATATAGAAAGCAAGTAGACATGCAAAATCACTTATAACACGTAGCACATAACACTTAGCATGCTCGACTAGATGCAATAGCTTAATAAAGCAAATTAACACATAGTAACTAAGCATGCAAGACAAATAAGACGATTAAAGCCCTAACTATTACATTTGCTAGCTAAAACAAAGAGGGAAGGGAAAATGGACCAAATTACTTGCTATGCCCTATCTATTACAGGCCAAGAGGTGTACACATACCCCATAAATGAAAATAAAAGAAAGATTTAAAAAATGAAATAAAAGTAAATAAATGAAAGGCATTAATAAACATTTAAGAAAACCAAGTAGGCATGCAATTTTCATTTAGCAAGTTGGATCACATAGGGAGATACACAAAAAAGATAAAAGAAAGTATACCGTCCCCTTTTGTGGTGCTAATAAGTTGGAAAAGGTTCTAAATTGGAGCTACAACCACTAAACAAAGGATTAATGCACCAATTTAATAGTAAATCAAACAACACAAATTCTTCAAAAACAAAAATTAAAGAACCACTAATAACTATGAAATTGAACCATTAGATCTCTTTAGATAATCAAACAAGTCCATATTCATCAAATGAAATTCCAAGTTAAAAGGGAAAGGAAACTCGAAGGACCCAATTGATTAATCTTTTCAATTGCTTAGGCCATGGTAAAATAAGAAGGGACTTGAGGGGTTAAAGAGCTATTATAAGAACCCTTTTCATGCAAAAACATGCAACCTACGAAGGAGACTTGTTTCTTTAGTATATAAAAATCCTCCAAACACACACTAAACCTCTCGGAATACAGATTTTCCATCAACAAGGGTTTCAAAAAATGAAGAATCTTAACACCTCCTTAGGACCTTTTGAGAAGAAAATAGATGAAATAACATCAATAAAAGTAGACTGCAATAGATCCCTATTAAAATCAAGTTTGACCAATTCGCTACTGTGAGTCAAGTATCTTTCTCCACTACACTCAAAGGAAGCAGGTAATAACAGCAAAAAACAAAAGACAAGGTGCAGCAAACATTTTTTTAGGCAATTTACAAAATCCAGCTTTCAAACACAATCGAATCCAAACACAAGGCTTTAAACTAGGCGGCAAGCCATCACCCAAACAAATAGAAAGAAAAACTGAGCAAAATCCAGTGCAAACACAAAATCCAGCAATTTACAAAATCCAGCAATTCAGCAATTTACAAAATCCAGCTTTCAAACACAATCAAATCCAAACACAAGGCTTTAAGCCAGGCGGCAAGCCATCATCCAAACAAATAGAAAGAAAAACTGAGGAAAATCCAGTGCAAACACAAATAAAGTACGTTTAGCAAGTTGAAAAATCTGGAACATATAAAACTGATTTGGCAAGTTGAAATGCATTTTCCAGCAAGTGCTTGGGCATGAATCCGAATTTACCTCGGTTGAATAATTATGTTAAGAGCTTACTATTTTTATTTCATTTTCTGGTTTGGACATGCTTATAAACTCTTAAATTCCTTATGCACGTATCAAGCTAGCATATGAATAATTCCAGCTCAGAAATCAAGTTCAAATAATATCCACAACCATCAAAATTTCCAGAAAACAAACTACAAAATCCAGCTCAACCTCTCGGCTACTAACAAATTTTCCAGCAGCTCATTAGTCTTAAATCAAATTTTTCTTCGGCTAAAACATGGTATTAGGCACTCGATTTCGACATGCAAATACTTAACTAGCCAATTAACATATCTAATTCAGAAAACAACTTCAATCATCAACACAAAATCATCTAAAAATTTCCAGAAACATCCAACAAGCCTCGGATGAACGTGCACTTGGCAGAATTCAATTTCATCTTATTTTTCTGCTTTAAACCCGTTAATTAACTATAGGCAGAACTTAATCATCTTGTAGTTTACTAATTAGTCGTAGTTAGAGGTTCAGAACAGCAAAATTATACCCAATGAAACTACATGACTCAAGACAAATCTCGGCAGAATCCTTTCAGCAAAACAGAATTTCTCTAAACTCCTTAATTCATCACCCAAATACATAAAATTATCATGCAAGGCCCTAATCATAATAATCATCCAAAAATTCAGTTAGTTAAACATCATTTCATGCTCGAATTACTTCAGCAAAACAACATTGAAGCTGCGGTATCCACTCAGCTTCTCGGCAGAAACAATTACTTCCAAGACAGATTTTCTAATGTTTTGATTTCATCATCCGATGGTTTAAAATCATCATGCAAAGCTCAATTATCATGGTATTAACTAGTTATTCATGGTTACAAACTCAAAACAACGAAATTGAATCACATGAAGCTGCAAAAATGCAGGACAAACTCTCGGCTGCAACAATTCATAAGAACAGAATCTCTTCTTCTAAATCACTTGTCCGGATGTTTGAAACCCATATGCGAGGCCCTAACCGCATTAATCATCCCAGATTTAGATAGCTAATCATGAATACAATTCCGAATTATCACAAGAAAGCAGATTTCATCAAGCATGTCTTAATCAATTCTCGGAAATCCAATTTCAGCGCACGTCAGATTTTTCTTTTCCTAAATTCCTCATTCATTGCCTAAGCTTCACATGCAGGGCCCTAGATAGCTTAATCCACCATTGGTCAGTTAGCTTTAGTTCAGAAATTACCTCACCGATGACTCACTCGCGTGGCAAGGAAGCTGAAAATTTTTTCTCGGCTTCGTACGCTGGTTTGGTTGTTGCAGAACCGCAGCTCACCAGCTCTCCCTCTCTTGTTCACACGCGAACTGGGGTAATGGTTCTGGTTGGATGTTGCAGTTGCGATGGAGTTGCTGGAAATGGTTGCAGTTGGTTGAGGTGAAGAAAACACAGAGGCACTTATGCACAGCCTCTCCCTCTCTTCCCTCGAGCTCACTTACGGAACCAGAAATGGTTGCAGCTCGCGGACAGAACCAGAAATCTTCCTCTCGGCTGCAGAGTGCAGCTCGGCCTCTCTCTCTCTTTCTCTCACTTGGTCGATGATCACGAGGTGAAGAGAAATGTTGTAGTAGTCTGCGGTTTGAGGTGAGATGGTCCAGAGAAATGGTGCCCGGTTGGAGGAGTTTGAGTACTGGAGTGGAGAGGAAAAATGAAGTGCGGCAGAAATGAAAATGTTTTTTTTTTATTTTTTCTTTCACCTTAATTATTTAACAAAAATAATAGTAAAACTAAATAATAATAAAAACAACAATTTTAATTACAAACACATCGAAATAAACAAACTAAAAATAACAAAATTACCATTTTCGATCTTTTCTTTCATTTTTCATCATTTTTTCCTCTTTTCTTTTTTTTCAAATAAATTAACAAAAATAAACCAAAATGCCAAAAAATTAAATTTGAACGTATTTTTGTGAACAATTTTCTTTTTTTCTCTTTTTCCATGATTTTTCTACGTTAAAACTTAAAAATTAAAATAGAAACTAGAAACTAAAAAAAACAAAAGCAACCACGACAAAATGAGAATAAAAAGTAAAAGAAATTACACCAAAAATTTGGTGTCTACAGTTTGCCCCTCTTTGTCTGAGTTTTGAAAAAACTTGAGACAAAGAAGTAGACACCAAATACTTACCTGTGTTATTCGGCTGCAATGGACGCTTCTGAAATGAGGATCGACCTCTTTAACACTTTTTTTTAAAAAAAATGGAATTGACCCGAACAAGAAATTAAAACGGGACTGACCCGAGCAGAAATTTAAAATTGGGACTGACTAGAGAAGGAAATTCAAATCATGGGACTGGCCCGAACAAGCTTTAATCGCGGGACTGACCCGAATGAGCTTTTGAATCGTGGGACTGACCCGAATGAGCTTTTGATCGAGGGACTGACCCGAAAATGCTTTTGATCGAGGGACTGACCCGAAAATGTTTTTGATCGAGGGACTGACCCGAATGCTTTTGATCGATGTTTTGATCGAGGGACTGACCGAAAATGTTTTTGATCGAGGGACTGACCCGAAAATGTTTTGATCGAGGGACTGACCCGAAAATGCTTTTGATCGAGGGACTGACCCGAAAATGCTTTTGATCGAGGGACTGACTTTTGATCGAGGGACTGACCCGAAAATGCTTTTGATCGAGGGACTGACCCGAAAATGCTTTTGATCGAGGGACTGACCCGAAAATGTTTTGATCGAGGACTGACCCGAAAATGCTTTTGATCGAGGGACTGACCCGAAAAGGCTTTTGATCGAGGGACTGACCCGAAAATGCTTTTGATCGAGGGACTGACCCGAACTGACCCGAAAATGTTTTTGATTGACCCGACTTTTGATCGAGGGACTGACCGAGAATGTTTTTGATCGAGGGACTGACTGATCGAGGGACTGACCCGAGAATGTTTTTGATCGAGGGACTGACCCGAAAATGTTTTTTGATCGAGGGACTGACCCGAAAATGTTTTTGATCGAGGGACTGACCCGAAAATGTTTTGATCGAGGGACTGACCCGAAAATGTTTTGATCGAGGGACTGACCCGAAAATGCTTTTGATCGAGGGACTGACCCGAAAATGTTTTTGATCATCGGTCAGTGGGATTAAACCCGATCCTGCCGTGACGAAATTTGATTCGATTTTGGTTTTTGATTGATGATTTTTGCTTCTTTTTGACTTTTCTTTTTGACTTTTGAAAATCTTTACAAAAAATTAATTTGCCCCAGTATGATGAATTTTTGCTATTTGAGTCCAGAGTTGATTCTGTATCGCCATGCTGTTGCATTTTTGGATGAAATTTGCTTGCGACATTTTCAATCTGCCTTTGTTCATTAGGACTCTTTCCGACACCGATTTCAGTGCAAGGTGTGATTGTTTTCATCCATGCATGAAATTTCCTGCAAAAGAGAAAAAACAAAGAAATTGCCACCATTATTTGATCCGTTTGTCCTTGAGAATCGTGTAAACATGAGTCTTTGGATGCCTTCGTCAAAGTTGACCGTGGCATCTGACTTGGTTGGATTTGTCATTTCTAAACGTCTCTGATTTTTCCCGACTAACCAAGCGTGCATTTTGCCATATTGTGAAGCTTGCGTAACTGACTTTGTTGAACCTTAACCCTTTTCAAAAGATGACTGAACCCAAGTATGCTTCGAATAAACCACGGGGATTGTTATTCACCAAAATTCAAAGATAAAGAATGAAGTATGCAAGAAAATTCACATGTCATGAAAGAATAAATATGCACAAGAATGCACACATAACCATTTGTGCTTAAATTCTACAAAAAAAATGCCATGAATGCAAGTAATTTGGAAAAATGAGCTTCCTAAGAATGTATTTGCAAAAGAATGTTTTACAAAATGACACAGTTTTGGCCAACAAATGTCATATTCAATTCTCTGGCTATCTTTGTTCTGGAATTCAAAATTGACAGAAGTATGACAAAATGAGGAGAAATCGAAATCCAAATGGATCAAACCACCAGTTGTTCCTCCTTGTGCTTGCTCATGCGGAAATCCTACCTTGGCGCCCTTTCGGGTTTTCACCAAGGTTGCCCCTACTCCTTTTCTTTTGTTTTGTTTTTGTTTTTGTTTTTCTCTTTTCCTTTTCTTTTCCTCCTTTTCTTTTGAGGTGCCCTTTCGGGTTTTCACCTAAAGACGCAAATGAAAGAGCTCAACCATGATCGACTCAGGAGTATGAGTTGAAGATTTCTGGCATCAGTAAAATGCACTTCCCTTAGAAGTTTAAGTGAAGGCATTATAGACATCACTTGCCAATTGATTAGCGAAATTCCTAATAGAAATACAGCAAGTGACGAAAGTCAGGACTTTTGGGCTTTTGTAATGAGGTCAGGTGGGGTGTTTTTCAAGAAAAGTTGAGGCTTGAAAGCAGGTTTGATGAAAGGTGTGAAATAACCTGAGATTGCATCATTTTGAAATTATCTCTAATTTTGAACGAAACCGAGGAAATTTGCCCCAGTTTGATTGGATTTTCTCTTTCTTTGCATTTTCATTGCATATTTCTCACTTTTGCATTTTTCGTCAAAACTAAATTTGCCCCAGTGTGGGGTTCCTTCTTTTCCATTTTTTTCTTTTTTTTTCCAAAAATAAATTTGCCCCAGTGTAGGGCTTTCCCTTTCTGATCATCTCTTTTCAAAATGAATTTGCCCCAGTGTGGGGTTTGCAATCCTCAGGGGCTGCCAAACGAAAAAATTATTGTTCTGATAGCTCAAAAGGGACGACTAGGGATGAAATGTTTTGATTGGAAAGGAAGATGGCCTGACTTTTGCCTCGTCCCTTGCATGATTTCCAAAAGAAATTTGCATAATCAGAAATAAAACTTCTTACACATGTCTGAGTTGATAGGTTGAGAGAATATCTGTCTATCCATGAATGCCCCGCCAGGTAATACCTTTTGAACACCCAATGAGCTTTGCCAATTTGAAGCAATTTTTGCCTTTGGCTTCATCTTTCGTTAGCAAAATCACTTTAGCATTTTGTTCCCTCCTTCAAAGGATCGGTGGCGGACCTTTTTGTTATGAACACAGGCCATGGGTCTTGGCAACATTTGGCCATGGCACATAGCATCCAACTATTTCTCATCAATCAAAATCAATCATTGATGACGCTGCTTTAACCCATCAGCTTCCAACCTGGCAGGAAAGGGATTTTTCAATGAAGAATTTCTCAATGAAGGGTTTTCTCAATGAAGGCTTTCTCAATGAAGGTTTTCTCAATGAAGGTTTTCTCTCAAAAGAAGAGGTTTTTCAATGAAGAGCTTCATCAGATTCCAGAACAGTGATATTCAAAGGATCAAATAATTTCATCTTTGGCCATCTAAAAGAATTAAAAAAATTCATGACAATGATTAAATAAACAAATAAAACCAATTGTGCATTTCATGAAACTCCAAATCAAAGCGAAAACAAGACAAAACTCAATTTGCAAAAGGCGCTTTCATTAAGCTATTCACACATGCAAGAAAAAGTTTTTGTGAACTTTAGCAAATGACAACCCCTAAATTTATCGAAATTATCTTCGAGGGGGAAGATAGTCAGCCATTCAACTTGTGCAGAGCTCCTTTAGGATTTTCAAATTTCGTCATTGGAGGTGGATGCCTCGAAGGTGTCCTTGTGTTCAGGGAAAGGATTTGTACTTATGCTCGGCCCTTGTTCACCTCTTTTCCTTAGCATTATTTCCCCTGCCTCGATCATGTCTTGGACTTTGTGCTTAAGTGCCCTGCAATCGACGGTTGAGTGGCCAGGTACTCCCGAATGATAGGCACAAATAGCATGTGGATTGTACCCAGCAGGCATGCCATGAAGGTAAGTTGGAGGGGGAATCACGCCTATTTTGTTGGCAACCTTCAATTGCTCATACAATTGGTCCAAAGGCCTGCCTAGGTTGGTGAAGGTTCGAGTACGGCTTTGATTGTAGGTTTCAGTGGGTCGGGGATAGTTGTAGGTGGGTCTATTTGGTGGGGGAAATCTTTGGTGGTAAGGAGGCCGAGGGCGAGCTTGTTGAAAGCTTGGTTGAGATATTTGGAAAAGGGTTGTAGGCGGGTTGGCATAATTTGGGCGAGGTCGAGGATGAGTGATATTGGTGTGGTAAACAGGATGAGGATTTGAGTAGTAGGGGTAAGGGTTTGAGTTAGTAGGGTATTGTCGAGGTCTGGGTCTTGGGACAGGGTTTTGATTCCATGTGAAAGCAGTTTCCCCCTCTTTCTTTTGGAATTGCGGGTTCTTCCCACTAGTCCCCTGACCTTGCAAAGCATCCAACTGTGACTTGAGGGTAGAGACATTAACAATCTTCCCAGCTTTTACGAAATCATCAAATTCCTCAAGTTTATTGACAATAGCAGCGAACGAGCATCCAGTCATGCGAAAAATTTCTTCGAAATATGGAGGATCATGTGCCTTAATGAAAGTGCGTATGATTTCGTCCTCAGTCATTGGTGGCTCGACTTTGGCAGCTATTTTCCTCCATCTCTTGGCATAAGTCTTGTGATCCTCGGAGGGTTTTCTTTTTATTCCTTCCAACGTATTTCGTGTCGGAGCCAACTCGCAGTTATACTCATATTGCCTTACAAAAGCATTGGACAAGTCAATCCAGGTTTTTACTTCTTCGGACTTCAAATTTGAGTACCAGTCGAGGGCATCCCCCTCCAGACTTTCCGGGAACAACCTTAGAGGCAGGTTCTCGTCGTCTACAGGCTTTCCCAACTTGTTAGCAAATAGTCGGAGGTGTGTCTTGGGATTACCCGTCCCATCGTACTTGTTAAACTTAGGGGTTTTGAACCCCTCAGGCAATTGCACATTGGGAAAGAGACAAAGCTCGTCGTAGTCCAGGACTCCTTGCTTGTTCAACCCCTGACTCTTCCTCATAAACTCATCGAAACGATCAAGGCGTTTGAGCAGCTTTATATCAACGGGAGCAGAAGATTCCCCCATTTCTGCCTTGGTTTGAACAATATGGTCCGGCAGGAATGGCTCAGCAGCAGGGTGATAAAAGGTATGTGGCTCAGGTGGTATATTTGAAGTGATTTGGGGTTGTGGACCTCGCATGTGAGTAAGAGAAAATGAAGGATGAGGAGGGTAAGTGTATGGCAAATTTGTGGTGGGATAGATGAAAGTTTCTTCGGGTGCAATAGGAAATGATGGAGTAACAGTGGCATGGGCCGAAGGTAGGACAAACGGCTCTTGCTCAGGCTGTCTGGCGGGTACAGATTCGGGTTGAACTCCGCTGCTAATTAGCTCATCATTCAACTTCCTTTGGGCGGCCATCTCATACGCCATCTCTCCAAACTTGGTAAGCATCTCAGTCAACTGAATCCCCGAACTTGCGGCCGCCGGCTGGGTAGTTGCAACGGCCTTATCGGATGATTCTGGCGGAGCACTCATGTTTACACGATTCCTCTGTGCTTGAGTACGGGATCGCGTTATGATGGGGCTTCCACGAGAAGCTATATTTAAATATTACCTGAGAATTTTGAAAGATTGCCTTTAGATTCAACCCTCGCTTAGTTATTCCAATAAAAACAAAGAAAAAGAAAAGAAAAAACAAGAGTTAGTAGATATTCAGAAAATTCGGATGCATGTCCTATGGGGGAACCCTTTTGTGCCAAGGGTAGGCCTAGCATGAAAATGCAGTCCTCCAGAGCAGGCACTATACAATACCTGATGGATCCGATCGACTGATCGTGTGAGGAATGATTTGAAAAATTTGGCCACTTGGAGTGAGAAGGGACATTTGTCAAAATGAGGACAACGTCCGAATAGATTGATCACCTTTGATTTGCAAAACGCATGGGTTTGACCTTGACGAACTCCTATCGAAGAGATCGGAATTTGTTGATAAAATTTCTTAGTGAATTACGGGTCAAAACCCTAATTGATCAAGTGATTGGATGCAATGGACGGTTTTTCTCGAAATCGACTAGATTTCCCAATTTGGAATTTGACAATGAAACCCTAATAGGGCAAATGGGTTGAATGAAATTGACAATTTATTTAAAATCGACCGAATTACCCTAAAAAGGGAAACAGGTCAAATGAATTGAATGAAATTTATCCAAAAATAATCAGATCACCCTAAAAAAGGGTAAATTGATCAAATAGATTGAACGAAACTTGATTTATTCAAAATCGGCTTGGTTGCCCTAAAAATGGGTAAATTGGTCAAATGAAATTGATTTATTCAAAAATTGACCGGATGACCCTAAAAAGGGTAAATTGGTCAAATGAATTGGATGAAATGAATTTACTCAAACATGATTAGATTGAACTAAAATTGAATGAATTGACAAAAAATGGATTGGATAAAATGGATGATTTGTTCAAAAATCGATTGAGTTCTCTACCCATTGGGTAGTTTCAAGAAATCATTACAATGCCTTAGTCTATGAGCCTCCTAAAATCAAGATTTGGCCTCCATTGATTTATCGTCTCAATAGTGAAGAATTATTTGGGTTTCTTCAAATTAATGTCCTTTACGCAAGGGATTTTTACCAATTTTGATAAAGTGGCCAAAAGGTGATTATTAGACGCTCATATTCCAAAGATCGCTCTATGAAAATGATCGGATCCTACCTTACCTTGTGCACTACCCCTTTGGATGATACAAAAAATGTAAACGTGCAAGTCTCCTTGGATTAAGTATCCGAGACATATGGTGGCTTATTCCTAAACACGGGATCCCCTAAATGGCATTCCCTTCCTAGGGTGGATGCGTGATGCCAGTTTATTAAAAGCAGTAAGATATGCAATTTGAAATGAGACATGACCTAAGGAACCCTTTATCTGCCAGGGTAGGCCTAAAATGGCATGGCATTATTATTTGATGAAATATGTCACAATTTTAAACATGCGATATCCTATCTATAAGGGTAGGCCCTAAAAGAAGTCATGCCAGACCTCCTATTTCCTAACGTTTGTGAATGCAAAGGCAAAAGACAAGGAAAGTTAGTTCAACACATAACACGTTGGACAATTAAAGGATATAAAAAGCAGGAAACATAAATAAGGAAAAAGGGTGGGATCCCTCCCCTCGTGAAAGGTGTCCCTAATAGGGTAAGGCAGACTCTACCCTAGGTGAAACTATATGGATGCATGAGGTTGGGGTTCGCTAATGCATCTATACTCAATAAGCTCAGGCCCCCAAGCCTTCAGACTCGTGGCCAAGGGTCATCACTCCCAAGGCCCTTTGTCGGTGGCTCGAGCGATTCCCCAAACACCGCTACGCACACGTCGTGTTACGGCTGCATGTTTGAGTGAATCTATAAAAATCCTCAACCTTCGACTAAAAACTAAAGGCTATTAACCCAAAGTTTAAAGCGGAAGATTGAGTGACCCATTGGATCGTGCTACGCACACGTCGTGTCACGATCACACGTCCAAGTGGGTCTCCTAATCCTAATAGGGTGGAGTGGCGTGACAAGCCACTAAAAAGAAAATAAAGAGGGATGAATAATAAAGCGTATGCGCGTATGATAGTATACGTTTTGGAGGGGAGGGATCGAGAACCAATGCGAGGCTCTAGGGTATATCCCCCACCCAAATGCAATGCAAAGCGCGAGATAAAACAAGTACAACATACATCCAATCAACCAATCATACATACGCAAGTGAGGGAATAGTTTGATACGCGCGCGAGGCAAAAGGCCCTAAAATGGAAAATGCAACCCTAATACCCAAATGCTATACATAAAAAGGGTAGAAAAAGGAAAAGAATAGCTAAATCGAATGCTTGGGCCCACTTAGGAAGTCCCCAGTGGAGTCGCCAACTGTCGCGCCCCACTTTTTGGAAAAAAATAAATACTTGGTTTTGTGAATTTATTGATTTGGGAAAAATGAATTTTTTGATGAAAAAATATGGGTCTAAATGGGACTTTTGAAAATGCGACGATTTGACCCAAGAAAAATAGTTCAAAAAGGGTTTTTTATATGAAAAATGGAGTCGCCACTTGGTATAGAGTTAGGGTGTACCAAGTCACCCAAAAAGTGAATTTTTAAAGGAAAAAAAGTAAAAAAAACCCTTTTGAACGACTCCTAGTCCACGCAAACAAAGAAAAAGGTTCGGGAGTCACATTTGACGAAGGGGAAGGCAAGGATAAAAATCCAAGGCACCCCTTCGACCTAGCCAAGGCTAGTTGCGTGATTTAACCCTTATTTTCCTAATTTTTCCTACCCAAAGTATGTATTTGCAATTTGGACAAAGACTAATGAATGAGAAATGCAATCCTAAATTCTATGATGTCTCTCGTGAGGTTTTTGGTCCCAAACCACATGAATTGTGGCGGCCAATAAAGGGAAACCTCATAGAGGTCGATTGATGCAAATGGTGACTCAAGTGCAAGTGTGCAAGTGTATGAAAAGATTCATGTATGAAATAATGTAAAAAAAACAAAGTGTTTGTGTGCGAATGTGTAAAGAAAGTGCATGTGTGAATTTGTATGAAAATCAAAGTGCTTGTGTGTGCAAATGAATGAAAATAGAATAGTACATATATAAGTGAAACTTGAATTTCATTTGTGAAGTAAAGTAAATAAATGATAAAGATATAGTGAAAAATATGGATTGAGAAATGTAAGAAAAATGTGATTAAAAGAGTATGGAAGTGATAAAAATGAAAGTATGACCCTAGGGGAATGCAACAAGTCGGGTACGGGGGTTGACTTCTAACTTTTCGACTTCGATTTTCCCTTTGATTAGAAGGCGAAACTAGCGTGCTAAGGCTATCGAGTAGCCACACTCGCTCGTTTCCCTTACCCAAGGGGGTTTTCACGCAAATGGACCCTATAACTAGCATGAAATGCAAAGGCCTAAAATGAAAGGGAAAAGGTTAGAAGGACATGCCAGATGCCATAAAAACTAAAAAAAATGCATGAAATGTTGTGAACATGTAAACATGTACTAACGAGGGGAAATCCCTAAGGGTCTAGCGTTGGACTAGCCCATTCTACGAATTCCGACTAGCATTGGACTAGCGGAAACGTACATTCATCCATCACATTCATTTATAAATATAGAAAGCAAGTAGACATGCAAAATCACTTATAACACGTAGCACATAACACTTAGCATGCTCGACTAGATGCAATAGCTTAATAAAGCAAATTAACACATAGTAACTAAGCATGCAAGACAAATAAGACGATTAAAGCCCTAACTATTACATTTGCTAGCTAAAACAAAGAGGGAAGGGAAAATGGACCAAATTACTTGCTATGCCCTATCTATTACAGGCCAAGAGGTGTACACATACCCCATAAATGAAAATAAAAGAAAGATTTAAAAAATGAAATAAAAGTAAATAAATGAAAGGCATTAATAAACATTTAAGAAAACCAAGTAGGCATGCAATTTTCATTTAGCAAGTTGGATCACATAGGGAGATACACAAAAAAGATAAAAGAAAGTATACCGTCCCCTTTTGTGGTGCTAATAAGTTGGAAAAGGTTCTAAATTGGAGCTACAACCACTAAACAAAGGATTAATGCACCAATTTAATAGTAAATCAAACAACACAAATTCTTCAAAAACAAAAATTAAAGAACCACTAATAACTATGAAATTGAACCATTAGATCTCTTTAGATAATCAAACAAGTCCATATTCATCAAATGAAATTCCAAGTTAAAAGGGAAAGGAAACTCGAAGGACCCAATTGATTAATCTTTTCAATTGCTTAGGCCATGGTAAAATAAGAAGGGACTTGAGGGGTTAAAGAGCTATTATAAGAACCCTTTTCATGCAAAAACATGCAACCTACGAAGGAGACTTGTTTCTTTAGTATATAAAAATCCTCCAAACACACACTAAACCTCTCGGAATACAGATTTTCCATCAACAAGGGTTTCAAAAAATGAAGAATCTTAACACCTCCTTAGGACCTTTTGAGAAGAAAATAGATGAAATAACATCAATAAAAGTAGACTGCAATAGATCCCTATTAAAATCAAGTTTGACCAATTCGCTACTGTGAGTCAAGTATCTTTCTCCACTACACTCAAAGGAAGCAGGTAATAACAGCAAAAAACAAAAGACAAGGTGCAGCAAACATTTTTTTAGGCAATTTACAAAATCCAGCTTTCAAACACAATCGAATCCAAACACAAGGCTTTAAACTAGGCGGCAAGCCATCACCCAAACAAATAGAAAGAAAAACTGAGCAAAATCCAGTGCAAACACAAAATCCAGCAATTTACAAAATCCAGCAATTCAGCAATTTACAAAATCCAGCTTTCAAACACAATCAAATCCAAACACAAGGCTTTAAGCCAGGCGGCAAGCCATCATCCAAACAAATAGAAAGAAAAACTGAGGAAAATCCAGTGCAAACACAAATAAAGTACGTTTAGCAAGTTGAAAAATCTGGAACATATAAAACTGATTTGGCAAGTTGAAATGCATTTTCCAGCAAGTGCTTGGGCATGAATCCGAATTTACCTCGGTTGAATAATTATGTTAAGAGCTTACTATTTTTATTTCATTTTCTGGTTTGGACATGCTTATAAACTCTTAAATTCCTTATGCACGTATCAAGCTAGCATATGAATAATTCCAGCTCAGAAATCAAGTTCAAATAATATCCACAACCATCAAAATTTCCAGAAAACAAACTACAAAATCCAGCTCAACCTCTCGGCTACTAACAAATTTTCCAGCAGCTCATTAGTCTTAAATCAAATTTTTCTTCGGCTAAAACATGGTATTAGGCACTCGATTTCGACATGCAAATACTTAACTAGCCAATTAACATATCTAATTCAGAAAACAACTTCAATCATCAACACAAAATCATCTAAAAATTTCCAGAAACATCCAACAAGCCTCGGATGAACGTGCACTTGGCAGAATTCAATTTCATCTTATTTTTCTGCTTTAAACCCGTTAATTAACTATAGGCAGAACTTAATCATCTTGTAGTTTACTAATTAGTCGTAGTTAGAGGTTCAGAACAGCAAAATTATACCCAATGAAACTACATGACTCAAGACAAATCTCGGCAGAATCCTTTCAGCAAAACAGAATTTCTCTAAACTCCTTAATTCATCACCCAAATACATAAAATTATCATGCAAGGCCCTAATCATAATAATCATCCAAAAATTCAGTTAGTTAAACATCATTTCATGCTCGAATTACTTCAGCAAAACAACATTGAAGCTGCGGTATCCACTCAGCTTCTCGGCAGAAACAATTACTTCCAAGACAGATTTTCTAATGTTTTGATTTCATCATCCGATGGTTTAAAATCATCATGCAAAGCTCAATTATCATGGTATTAACTAGTTATTCATGGTTACAAACTCAAAACAACGAAATTGAATCACATGAAGCTGCAAAAATGCAGGACAAACTCTCGGCTGCAACAATTCATAAGAACAGAATCTCTTCTTCTAAATCACTTGTCCGGATGTTTGAAACCCATATGCGAGGCCCTAACCGCATTAATCATCCCAGATTTAGATAGCTAATCATGAATACAATTCCGAATTATCACAAGAAAGCAGATTTCATCAAGCATGTCTTAATCAATTCTCGGAAATCCAATTTCAGCGCACGTCAGATTTTTCTTTTCCTAAATTCCTCATTCATTGCCTAAGCTTCACATGCAGGGCCCTAGATAGCTTAATCCACCATTGGTCAGTTAGCTTTAGTTCAGAAATTACCTCACCGATGACTCACTCGCGTGGCAAGGAAGCTGAAAATTTTTTCTCGGCTTCGTACGCTGGTTTGGTTGTTGCAGAACCGCAGCTCACCAGCTCTCCCTCTCTTGTTCACACGCGAACTGGGGTAATGGTTCTGGTTGGATGTTGCAGTTGCGATGGAGTTGCTGGAAATGGTTGCAGTTGGTTGAGGTGAAGAAAACACAGAGGCACTTATGCACAGCCTCTCCCTCTCTTCCCTCGAGCTCACTTACGGAACCAGAAATGGTTGCAGCTCGCGGACAGAACCAGAAATCTTCCTCTCGGCTGCAGAGTGCAGCTCGGCCTCTCTCTCTCTTTCTCTCACTTGGTCGATGATCACGAGGTGAAGAGAAATGTTGTAGTAGTCTGCGGTTTGAGGTGAGATGGTCCAGAGAAATGGTGCCCGGTTGGAGGAGTTTGAGTACTGGAGTGGAGAGGAAAAATGAAGTGCGGCAGAAATGAAAATGTTTTTTTTTTATTTTTTCTTTCACCTTAATTATTTAACAAAAATAATAGTAAAACTAAATAATAATAAAAACAACAATTTTAATTACAAACACATCGAAATAAACAAACTAAAAATAACAAAATTACCATTTTCGATCTTTTCTTTCATTTTTCATCATTTTTTCTTCTTTTTTTTTTTCAAAATAAATTAACAAAAATAAACCAAAATGTCAAAAAATTAAATTTGAACGTATTTTTGTGAACAATTTTTTTTCTCTTTTTCCATGATTTTTCTACGTTAAAACTTAAAAATTAAAATAGAAACTAGAAACTAAAAAAAAACACAAAAGCAACCACGACAAAATGAGAATAAAAAGTAAAAGAAATTACACCAAAAATTTGGTGTCTACAGTGACTATTTGTGAATGTTGGATTAAATGTTAAATGTTTTCAATAATTTCTAAAATTGAATTTTGCTAGGCGAGTGTGTACTTTATCGCACTCGACCTAAATGAATGTGAAATTTACAATGATTAAATGATTAAATGTTTAAATACTACTTGTACATGAATGTAAGCCTTTGGCTGAACTGGGCCCTTGCCCTTCGTTGCCGGTCGACTCGAGCCAGAAGCGGACTCGGTCGGGCGATTGGTGACCCTGGGTTAATGTTTGGTATACTCGAGTATGACCAGAAATCTGGTGGAGACTGGACAGTGTCCAGTAGGGGGAAAATGAAATGAATGAATGAATGGCAAGAACAATGGAGGGGTTTTCACTTACAAATGAAATTATTTTTAATGCTGGAGGAACAGGGAAATGGTTGGTGGAATGAATGAACGAAGGGCTCCATGTGAGCATGTACCCTTTTAGTGAATGTATTATCATTTTTATATTGTAAATGTTTTGTCGATTACTTCTTATTACATGATTAATGTCTTTGTTTAATTATTTGGCTATGTGTATGGAACCTCACTGGGCTTTTAGCTCATTCCGTTAGCTTTGTTTTCCTTACAGGGGATGCGAACGAGGGCGTGAGTCCTGTGCAGACTAGCTTGGTCTAGTTTTTTTGAAATTTTATTTTTTTTATTGTTCTCGCGCTAGTGCTTGGATAAGGTTGGATATAGTATGAACTTAAAGCTTTTGTTCTAATTGGGATTGTATTTTTGTTTGAGATGGATATGAATGCAAGTATATGTTTCAAGTTTGGGAATTGTTTTTCGCTTAGTCTCGAGGTTATATCTTATTTCACTTGATGAGAGCGATCGAGTCCTGGCGAGAGCTGGGCAGGCGGTCCGCCAAACCCTTTGGTTCGCCTTAGGGGAAGGTGGGGCTGTCACACTTTGGTTCTCCTTCTTTGCTTCAGCCGAACCTCCCTTTTTGGTTTCTTACTCTCAGTTCCTTGTTCCAGATCTCCTTTTTAGTTTTTCTCCCCTCAAGCCCGTAGCTTTCTTTTTCTGTTTTCGTTTTCTCTCGATTTTCTTCTACCCGAAAACCCCAGCCCGTTCCTTTCCAGCTTTTTCCTGCACCACAGTCTCCCTATCTCTCCCTCTCACTCTCTCCGTTTCATCTTTTTGTTCAGTTCTCTCCGGATCTTTTCTTTCAACCATCACTCTCTTTTCTTTTCTTTTAGCCGTCACTCCTTCTAGCTTAGTTTTCCCTCGAATCCGGCAACTTTCTCATTACTCTACTTTCACTCTACCTCTCACTCTCCCGTTCTCACTTTACTTTAACCCTAGCCGCCCCCTCCTATCCCTCTCGCTTGGTCCCTTTCTTTCGGCCAGGTTTTCATGCCTTTATATGGCACAAAAACTCTAAACCCTATCAGCAATGGTATGGATGGAGCCGCATTTTCTTGTGGTATCTGGGAGCCATTTGATGGCCTATATTCTGGAATCTTCCAGCTAAGAATCATGGGGTGAGTTGGCAATGGTACCAGATAGTTTGGAGAGGAAAAGAAATGCGAAAAATTGAGTGCTAAAATGAGCCAAAAAATGCCGCTGCAATTTTTTGTTTCTGTACAGGCGCATGGTTTCTGATAAGGAAGTAAAGAAAGGCTTGGATCGTGTGTAGCTCAGGATGCGCAAGCTTGCTTTCTTTTTTTTTTAATTAATTAGCAACAATAATGAAAGAATTTTCTTTTCCGACAAATTTTAATGCTAAAAAAAATGTCTTAAAATAAAATTATGAGATTGATAAGCAAAAGAAAAAAAGAGGATAATAATTAACATTTAATCAAAAAATAAAGATAAATTTAAAATAAACATTCAAACCTTACATCACAAGTTTCCAAAAATACATCAAATCTCCCAATAACTACAACTACCATAAGTCGACTAATCAATTACATCCCAAAATACTAATCAAAAGTATCAAGTCGGCTTCCCCAAAAATTCTTTCCAATCCGAGCTCCTGTTAAGGAAAACAAACTAATGGGGTGAGCTAATGCTCAGTGAGGCCAAGAAAATCATGCAAGCATGTAACAGAGCGAGTAGAAGAGCATGGGAGAAAAATGAGATATTACTAACTAGAAATTGCATGTAATTGACATTTCAAGGAAGGAAAGTAAATAGAAACAATTCAGGGATACTGCAGCTCTCAGGAGCAAAATTTCACGTAGCTGGGTCACGGTCTTGATCCAATTCCATGTTGACACTCCGTCAACCAAGTAAGTATCAAATCCGTAGAAACCCCACTTTCCCTGGATTCCCGTTCACCGTTACACCCCCTATACCAGGCCCGCTCGTCAAGGTTTTGATATTACTCGAGTATATCGTGGCAATACTACGCGAGTATGCCAAACAAGATCTCCCAATAGATCAAGTTTCATGTTTGCTCATGGTTTACTAAGCTTCTCGACCAAGCCCATGCTGGCTCGATTCGCAAAGTTAGCCAATGAGGTTGGGCGTCCCCCATAAGTAAGAATGGTCGACGAGACAACGCTCCAATCAACAATTACAAATATAAGTCGATGAGATTCACTCCAATCGACAAAAGTCAAACACAAGTATAATTTCAAGTATGAGCAAGTCAAGTACAATATCAAGTAAAAGAGAACGAGAGCGATAAAGTACACACTTTACCCAACAAAACCAATTCATATATTCACCTAGAAGTAATTCAGGTATCATGCAACAAGTCATGCACTTGACACTCACCAATTCAAAATAAGTCAGTAAATAGGTCCTTTAGTGTTCCGCTCCGAGGTTTCCTTCAATATCCTCTTGAGCGCTGAAGAAATAGTGATCAATTATCACTCACATATACTCACAATCACTTAACATACAAGGAAGGAAATATATTTGCTTAAACTTAGAACAATGTCTCAAAAGAACTTCATTCTATTGAAATTCAAGATTCAAAAGTGAGGATTTAAAGTCACAAGGAAAAACTTGTATCCTCCATGAAGTCGGGTCTAAAATGAACTATCCATATCAAAAGGAAATGAAAAGTTCTTAAAACTCATTTCCTATGAAATCAGAAATTTTCCGCTTTACACTACAAAACTTGGAAAATTAGATCTTGAGTTTGGTATGTCCAAAAATGGAAATGTTTATACCATTGGTGATGTGCGACGGATCTAGACGAACACCAAGTTGGGATGATTTGCGGAACTTTGACCCTTCTAGAATCACAAGCCACGAACTAAGGAGATTCCTTAACCCAAGACTAGCAAATTTAGTGAACCAAAAGTATGGATAGTAGAACGCCACAATCAAGGAGACTACTTGATTGATAAGTTCAATGAACAGCTTGAGATTGATTCTCAAGTATTCAAAGGAAATTCTCTTGAGGCAAGAGAGAGTGAAATAACTCACATATATTTTATAAAATCTGAATTCTCTTTAATGAATGAAAACCTAGGCTATATATAGCCTTACAACTTGAAAACCTAAAGTGACTTGAAAACCCTAACTCGGCTAGGCTAGGCCTTTGGCCCGATTCCACTACTCAAATCCACTATCTAATGGTCAGCTTATAATCGATCCAATGAAGGCTTTAAGCTGGTCCAACATAACCCAATAAAAGCTAATTAACCAACTTAAGTTATAGTGAGCCTAGACTCTATAAATCGGATCCAACTCAACATGAGGTCTTGGACCGAATTTATTCCTAGCAAATAAAATAGAAATCTAGAAAATAAACTACTAACTATTACTAAAAGATTCAATCTCTTGCAGCCCAAAACATGGCCCATAAGCGGCCCATATTTCGTATCATTCCCCTCCTCTTAAAAAAAGATTTGTCCTCAAATCGTGTTTGGAAATGAATGGTACTACAAGAGTTGGCAGTATGAAACTTCAAATCTCCACATATTGGCTCTCTTAGAATGGATGATACTTGCATACGTCGTGATTATTGTAATTCGCTGCACATGTCTCTTGGTTAGCTTGAAAATGCTCACAATCCGCCATGGGAAACTCAAGGCTTTGCTCCAACCACTCCAAAGCTCTCTAATCAGCATTGTGTCATGAATGGTCGAATTTGGACCTACACAATAAATCACACGATTAGGATTTGTAGGTATAAAATCACTTGACATTCACAAGATAAGGATCTTCATAGTGATGCTCAATCAGGCTAGGAAAGTCTCGGACATAATTGTGCCAAGTTACAAAATTCATTGCAAGTTGTTGTGGGTATGGCCTATCTTGCACAAATGGAACAAGATCGAGATAGGTAGCTTTTGAACCCTCAAATTGAAGAATAAAACCAGGTTGAAAGGAATCAGAATTTGGACCAATGAGGAAAGGATTGTCACCAACAAAATAAGAAGGAAATGTATAACAAGTTTCAAGTGTAGAAACTCCCTTTGAAACTTCATTATTCCTCCCAACAAGCAAATCAGGCTCATGGTTGACGTTGAACATCAGTGGATGACAAAGAGAGACAACACTTAAGGTGCAAACTCCATGAAAAGTTTGATATTCACCAATGGATTTAGGCATAGAACATGCCAAGATCAACTCAATTTTTCCTTGCTTAACCTGCATAAAAGTAGAAACACTAAACAAAGTAGAGTCAAGATCGTTAGAAAAAACATATGATCTCACATCCTTTCTCACAATTAGCTTACTCTTAGAATTTTTAATCTCTTTTTCATGCTTAGTAGCTGACTTTTTCCCCTCATTATTCTCAACCTCTTTCTCCTTTTCAACTCCCTCGAATTTTACCTCTTCAGTCACAATTCTCTCCTCCAGCTCTTTCTTCATACTATAACGCTCATACTCACTCTTCATGTATGCTAGATCAATACAAAGTTGCTTAGAGTTAAGCGACACAAGCCTGGTACGACGGCCATTAAATGTGAAGGAATACTTATTAGTATATCCATCATATTTGACTTCTCGATTAAACATCCACCATTGTCCCAACAGCACATGCGTCACTTGAATGGGAACCACATCACACAACACCTCATCCACGTATTGACCAATACGAAAAGGAACAAGTGTGTGCTTAGTAATCCAAATATCACCACTATCACTTTGCAACTTGTAAGGGCGAAGATGATCAATGGTTGGAAGATTCAATTTCTCAACCAAGACAGTACTTACGAGATTAACTTCACAACCCTTATCAATGGCTAAGCTGCAAACTTTATCCTTGATATGGCAACGTGTATAAAACCAATCATGTTTTTGAGCTTTGATGATTTCCAATTGCTCAGTTATCTCACGCAATGCCACAGTATTTACTCCTTTAGGCACAAGATGGTGGAGCTCCAGTTGAGCATTCGTTTGTCTCATACTTTTATTACCTGCAAAACTCAACAAAAATTAGTAGAACAGTCCTCACTCGCTCCCTTACGTGTTTCGCTCACTCTCGTGTTTTGCTCAAGTGTTTAAAACACTCTAATGATCTCACCAATTCACTGCTCAAACCACTTGTTTGTTTCCTTTGAAGAAATCAGAAATTTTCTCAAGGAAGTTCAATCAAACTTTAATCAAAATAGCTCCCAATTGTATCAAAGGAACAAGGAAACAAAAAGTAGAAATGGAAAGCTCAAGTAATGAATAAGGAATGGAAGAGGAAAGAATTGATGTACAAAGAAAAAAAGAAAGTCCAAGTACGATGATGGAGTTCCCAAGTGCTTTACTTAATTGCCCAATTGATTTTTGGAAACAAGTTAGGTGTTGGACTTATTTGGAAATTTCCTTAAAGTCGGCTAACCAAACAGAATTATTACCAAAATTTTTCCAGATTCCCTCTCCAAAAAAAAACCTTCCTAAAGTCGGCTATAACAAATCAGAATTGTTCCCAAAAAAAATTCCAGATTTCCTTCTCTTTTGAAACCTCCCAAAGTCGGCTGCAAAACAGAATTTGGTAGCTAAAAAAATTTCCAGATTTCTGCTCCTTTTAAACCTTCCAAAGTCGGCTGCAAAACAGAATTTGGTAGCTTCCTAACCGCTGAAAATTTCCAGATTTGTTACCTTATCAAATCAGAATAGCTTCCACGAAAAAAATTCCAGATTTCTTGTCTTCTTGAAGCCTTCAAAAAGTCGACTATCCCTCACTAAAATTTCCTCTCTCCAGTCGTCCTTAGCTTGCCAACAATTCGGCCTTTCTCCTTCAAGACGCAACGCACAATTCTGTTCTCTCTTCCTTAGACAAGGCCACGACAGTTTTGTTTCTTGTTTCAAGGAAATGGCTTCTCAAGACAACGAGAGTATTGTCACGCAAGAGTCCCCCAAGCGGCTTGCTCAAGAAATTCCCAAGAGATTTACTCCTAAACCAAGGAAGCCCCGTATGGATGCAAGAACGTACAAGAAACTTTGTATACGAAGGCAAGTGCAAGTTTTTAAGGCCCAAGATAATCAAGAACCTCAAGCAAGGGTTGTTCAAGTGATCAAGACGCAAGGTGTTCGAGACTTTCAAGAAGAGGTTGGACAGAATTTTTGAGTTTCTTTTCTTTTTTTTCTTTTTTTTTCCTGGTGTAGTTTCTGGTTTGGTTTGGAACAAGGAGTAACAAGACAGCTTGGTCAATAAAATTTCGGCTTCTTTCTTTGTTGCTTGCTACCCGAATGCCTTTTCTCTTTTCTTCATCTTTTTTTTTTTGACTCTAAAACACACAATTACTCGGCTGTTTTTGGGTAAAATTCCAGAATGTTAATGTCAAACCAATGTTCTCTTTCAATCCTCCAATAATGATCAAAACATGTATCAAAGTTTCAAGACTTCAAGATTAGTTTCAAGAAACTCAAGAAACCCTAGATTATTGTAGTCCCTCTTCAAGATTCCAACCCCAAACAAGTTTAACCACAAAAATCAGTTTAGGAAACTAATGAAAACAACTTGGTGGAATAAACTAAAGTTTGGACAGATTGGCAAGAAACTCGCGCCCAAGGAAACCCTAGTTGCAAGTGAAAACCCTAGCCGTCGCAATTTTTTATTTTTTTTTATCCAAACAGAATATGCAAGGCACACAACTCGGTTATACTTGAAGGCAGGGTTCAAGACAGAATCACACAACAAGTAATGCACGAAGTGGATGCGAAGCAAAAGAAAACAAAGAGCTACGCAACAATAACAAACAAAGGCGGACAGAATTTTTTTTTTTTTTGTAATAACAATCGGACTTGACACAAAGAGAGACTCAACCAGATTTGAAGACAAATACTAGAAAACTTACGAAGAAAAGAAAAGGAGAAAAAACAAAGAACCTCAACGGGATATACTTGATGTCGTCGACTAGCTCTGGATACCAACTGATGTGCGACGGATCTAGACAAACACCAAGTTGAGTGGGTTTGCGGAACTTTGACCCTTCTAGAATCACGAGCCACGAACTAAGGAGATTCCTTAACCCAAGACTAGCAAATTTAGTGAACCAAAAGTATGGATAGAAGAACGCCACAATCAAGGAGACTACTTGATTGATAAGTTCAATGAACAGCTTGAGATTAATTCTCAAGTATTCAAAGGAAATTCTCTTGAGGCAAGAGAGAGTGAAATAACTCACATATATTTTATAAAATCTGAATTCTCCTTAATGAATGAAAACCTAGGCTATATATAGCCTTACAACTTGAAAACCTAAAGTGACTTGAAAACCCTAACTCGGCTAGGCTAGGCCTTTGGCCCGATTCCACTACTCAAATCCACTATCTAATGGTCAGCTTATAATCGATCCAATGAAGGCTTTAAGCTGGCCCAGCATAACCCAATAAAAGCTAATTAACCAACTTAAGTTATAGTGAGCCTAGACTCTATAAATCGGATCCAACTCAACATGAGGTCTTGGACCGAATTTATTCCTAGCAAATAAAATAGAAATCTAGAAAATAAACTACTAACTATTACTAAAAGATTCAATCTCTTGCAGCCCAAAACATGGCCCATAAGCGGCCCATATTTCGTATCAATTGGAAACTAGATTAAAAGTGCTAAAAGTTCCCAGAAGACATCCTTCCAAGATTCCAAACAGAAAGCATTTGTTTTTCAGCTCAAAGTTGTTGATTCATAAAGATGCGACAAAACCAGTCTTGATTTTCGGCAATGTTTGGAAATTTGGCAAAATTCACAGGAAGTGAATCAGCCTTTGAAATTTGTAACACAATAAGAGTCCCAAATAAAGTTTCAAACACAACAAGCAGAACTAAATTTGGAGTTTTAAATAACAAGATATAATAGTTTGAAGTCGGTTGATTTTGCAACCTGACCAGTGAATTTCCATATTTGAAGAGCAATGTTTGGGGCATTATTTGGGCATCGACATGGTATTGAAATTACACCAAATCTGATATACTTAAATCTCCATAAATGGACTACCTTTTTATCAAAATTTAGATAAAAACTCACACGGGAAGGCAGTTAACAAAACGATCAAAATTTGTGAAATCTTTCAAAGTAAATCTGCCATCCTATTTCTCTTTCTTTTCAAAAGTTTTGTCCAACGAAATCAGTCCCAATTCGCTCCATTTTTTAAACAAAGATTCCAGAAAAAATTAATAAGTAATTGATGGTTAAATGACACTAATATTTTCGAAATATAATATCCCAAAACAGATTTGACCATTCGGTCAGCAAGGAAGGGAAAATTTTCCAGTTTCCAGCTTTGACATAGTTTGGAAAACAGACCAAATCTGAATCTACACAAGTCCAAATTGAGAATGATTTATGGTGTTGAAAACTAAGTTCAAAATTCTACAATTCATCAGAAGGCATCATTTGGGAAATCTTTTCGCAAGTGGGACAAAATCGGGCCACAAGATGCAGCTTCCCAGTTTCATTCGAATAGACAGTCAAAACAGAACAGCCGACTTTGCCAATTCGCTACGAATCACTCAAAATGAACTAGCAGGGGATTTTTATACCATTGGAAAGCTATGATTGTCTAGTTTTGAATGCCACAAATGGCACTCAATTTCAACTTTTGTACAAGTGTTACATTCAGACAAAGAAGCACTATCCGAGTACCCTGCTATGTGTTTTCCAGATTTGAATCTTTATCAAAACTCAAGTTTTGTGTAACCATTCGATACGATTTTTGAAAGGCACTATGTACACACAATATACAACATATATCCATCAATTTCACAGCCAACCAACCATCAAAATTTTGAAATAAAAATAGAACAACGTGGATAGAATTTTCGGCCAGCTTGCCTTCACAACTTTCCTTCGATTTCTCTCCACTTTCTAATCGAAATCATCTCATTCATCACATAAACAACCATAATCAAACATTAACGCATCAAGTCAGCTACCTAAAGACCTCATCAAGACAGCTAGCCTATGATTTAAAGCGAAATAAATGGTTCCTCAAGTCCTCTAGCCTATTTTCTTGCTTAGGGTTGCAAACCCATGAAGATTAACCGCTAAACTACTTATAATTTGAAAGGTAAGAGAGGAGGAGTGATTACCCTTTAACCCTTGAAGAAAACCAGATTTTCCACCGGAAATTCTTCAAGAAAATCCACAAGATTGCTTCTTGTTCCAAGGTAGAATGAATCCCCAAGAAACTAGAAAATTGGATGATGATTTGTAGAGAAATGGAAGCCAAAAGAAATGGAGTTCTCTTATTCCCTTTCTTCTCTTGTGTTGGCCGAGAATGGAGAGAGAGAAATGAGAGAGTTGTGTGTTGTCGCTTGTCTTGGAAGATTGGAGGGAAAAGTAGCTAGGAAGATTTGCCAAAAAGTCAACTTTGAATAGTTGTCTGAATAGGCTTTCGTACCACCAATCTCTCTCGGGTTTGATACTCTCATCCACTAATATTCCAAGGTAATTCTCTAACACTGTAATTACTCACACTTACGAGTCTAATATTAATTTCTCAAATCTCTAATTAGTAGCACGGTGTGACTTTCGAGAAATTTGTGACGCGCATGCGATAAAGCAAAATTTAAGGGCAATTCATGCAACTAAAATATAATTAACTAACTCACATCTAATCCCTCAATTAACTTTTCTTAGTCTACTATTGATCATTCTTAATTCTCCAAGATTATTGCACTCTCGGACCAAATATTGCCTCGAAAAATGTGCATTCACTTTTTTCTCGCTAAACGAGTCACAGAAAATTAATTTTGCTAACGGGACTTATTTTAAAAATATAAGTAAGGCATTGTTCCATGTAAATGGATTTAACATGGTTGAAATAAATTATTCGGAGAAAACAGTTGAATAAATAATTAAATAAACCAGTAAAATAAGATAAAAATAAGAAAATTTTCGGGTCCTCACATCCTTCCCTCCTTAAAAGAATTTCGTTCTCGAAATTCACACCTAGGATAATGCCATACCCCTTAATAGTTATGCTTATCAAATCGATCAACAACTTACACTCTCCAACCCATATCTCACAATTTCTATTCACCCAATTAGCAATTAAACTTTGATCCCCAATAGGCATTTTAACTTCCAAGTCATAGGATAACTTAATCGGCCTCATGTTTACCCCACTCATAAATCCAGGGTTTGCAAAAGAGTGTGTTGTACCAGGGTCACTTTGAACCTTAGCTAAACAATGGAAAACAAGAACCATACCTTCAACGACCTTAGTGGAATCGGAAACCTGCCGATAGTCAAATGCATAAACCCTAGCCAGCACCTTAGATCGACTCCCTCCAGCACTACACTGCTTAGATGCTGACTTCTCTGGCCTTTGAGTACTACCTCCTCCTTTCGGCACACTTGGGTATCTTGAGAGCTGGTGCTCGGCATTACCACAGTACAAATACTTTCTCGATTTTCTCCAGCACTCATTCTCTGTATGGTTGGGTTTACTACAATAACCACAAACAACTTGAGAAGCTACAGCCTGACCACTTGGAGGTGTCCCTCTCGATTGACCTCGTCCATTGTGGCCTCCTCTATTTTGAGTCCCTTTTGGTGTACTAGGTATCTCCATTCCTCCCATTCCTTTATCCTTTTTAGAAGGTGAGGCACTCTTATCCGCTTGTCTAGGAGGATGACTAGAAACGCCCCTTTTCTTGGCATGAAAATCTTTAACTTGCAGCCTTGCACTTTCGACTCTCTGCGCTTTCTCTAGGGTTTCAGCGAATGTAGAGATTTGGGCTGCTGCTAACCCCTCTTAAATCTCCATATTAAGTCCTTGTACAAAGCGCCTATCCTTCTCCGTTCATTAGTCACCAATTCTGGAGCGTATTTAGAAAGCTTAGTAAATTTCCCTTCATAGTCGGCCACGCTAAAAGCTCCCTGTCTCAATTTTATGAATTCGTCCTCCCGTATCTCTTGAATCAGGGACGGGAGAAGCTTCTTATTAAATTTCCTTACAAAGTTTTCCCAGGTCCAAGGGGTCTATGCTCTTTCCTATTTTCCCCTTATCACGTGCTACACCCTCAAATTGAAAAGCAGCAAAGTTCATTCGCCTCTGCTCAGTTTAGTCTAGGGCAACAAATATATTGGTCATTCTCTCTAGCCAATTTTCCGCTAACTCGGGATCAGGTCCCCAAATAAACTTAGGCGAGGCAAATTTCAAAAATCTCTCCAAAGCTCTATCTTCTCCTCTATCCTGAGCCCCGGGTTGATTAACAGGTCCTAGACTCGGTCGCTCGGCTAACCGCTCTAAGATATCAGTCATGCAGTTAATGGCAGTAGCCACTTGATTATCCCCCTCGTTTACTTGTCCTTGGCTCGATCCAGTAGCCGACCCTTGATCGTCTCCTTATGCTTGAGGTTGTCTAACCCCACGCCCTTGGCCTCCACCACTTCTTCGACCGTCCATGGTTCTAATTATATCTAGATGCAAGAACAAAAATAATTATGTGAGAGAATACTCAAAAATAAAAGCCAACATGAAAAACATTGGAATAAAACAACTAGCATATATTAACATTTCAAGAATCGTACAATTAGCAAGTCACAGGGCATTTACAAAAATATAGCACACATGTGTCACAAAAATACATTTAGTCATGCACATCAAAAGTAGATTCAAGTGCTTCAAAAGATAGGCCACACAATTAAGCAAAATACAATGGCCTTTGAACTAGCACCACCCCAGTTAATCCTAGCTACAAAAGTCAAAAGATTCATCACTCTAAGCCTAATGCTCAGCAGGACCGTCAGGCGAGACCTCCACCTCTAGGTCCTACTCCAAAGGCTCCTCCTCAGGAGTGCCCTCGTGAGTCGGGCTATCGACGGCCTTTATCGCCTCCTCTATCAACATGGTAGTGTCAGCCAAGATCCCAGCGGCCTGATCCCGGACCTTCTCGACTACCGTAGCGAGTCGAACCCTAGTCCTCTGCAGCTCGTCACGAGCGGCCTTAGCTCCAGTCCGTTCACCTACTACTATCTCCTCAAGCTCCACAATCCTAGCACCCTGGGCATCTATCATGGCATTCAACTCCTCAATCTCCTGAAGTAATGTCCCATTAGTAGCCACCAACTGCCGACGCTCGTCGTCAATGGACAATACCAGATCATTAGGATAAGCGTGCGTCTCCCTACAGGGACAACGGGGAAACCTAGAGGAAAGCGAGTATCGAACGTGAGCTCCTCCACCAAGTGCTCGATAATAGATAGGGCTAAGAGGCTCTATATGACCATTAACATGCCCATTACCGTTAGCAGCGTGACCTCCATTACCGTTCTCCATTCCTACAAAATAACCACAGATTCTAGCTTAGAAACTTAAAGTCACTAATTCGCTCAAACATCAACTTAAGGGATAACTAAGTTATCTCGTTCTTATTCTCAAAGGTAAAGTCTCTAATACATTCCCAAATAGATCTCTAAACCTAGTGCTCTAATACCATCCCTACAAGCGGTCACTTAATTTTCAAAACAATCCCACAGTCCAGCATCCTAAACTTCAGGCCTAGGATACACTACAAAGATCTGAAGCTTAAACTTCTCCCTGGGGCGAACCCAAGGGTATCCGCGGAACGCCTGCCTATCTCTCGCCAGGACTCGATACGAATGCAATTCAAGCTTAAAGGTAAACAACCAATAATGAAAGTAGATACAAAGAAAGTTCGCTTTCTCAAATAAACATTCAAACCTTACATCACAAGTTTCCAAAAATACATCAAATCTCCCAATAACTACAACCACCATAAGTCGACTAATCAATTACATCCCAAAATACTAATCAAAAATATCAAGTTGGCTTCCCCAAAAATTCTTTCCAATCCGAGTTCCTGTTAAGGAAAACAAACTAATAGGGGTGAGCTAATGCTCAGTGAGGCCAAGAAAATCATGCAAGCACGTAATAGAGCAAGTAGAAGAGCATGGGAGAAAATCGAGATATTACTAACTAGAAATTGCAAGTAATTGATATTTCAAGTAAGGAAAGTAAACATAAACAATTCAAGGATACTGTAGCTCTCAGGAGCTAAATTTCACGTAGCTGGGTCAAGGTCTTGATCCAATTCCATGTTGACACTCCGTCAACCAAGTAAGTATCAAATCCGTAGAAACCCCACTTTCCCTAGATTCCCGTTCACCATTACACCCTCTACACCAGGGCCGCTCATCAAGGTTTTGATATTGCTCGAGTATATCGTGGCAATACTAGGCGAGTATGCCAAGCAAGATCTCTCCAACAGATCAAGCTTCTGTTGACACCAAATTTTTGATTTTTTAACTTTATTTGTTTAATTAATTTAATAGCTCTATTTGTTTCAATTCTAGGGTTTTTATTTTATTTTATTTTGTTCTAGTTTATTTTATTTTCTTTTTTTTATTTTTTGTTTTCATACTAAATTTCAGAAAAACAAAAGGAAAAAAGAAGAAAAAGTAAAAAATGACAAGTGGAGGGGGCATGCATGGGGACAAGTGTCCCTTTGGATATTAGACAACAAGGCACCTAAAGGGTTAAATGGTAGACACTTGGAGGCCCAAGATTTAAAAGGAAAAAAGAAATGACAAAAAGGGAAATGAATGGCCGGCTGGGGGAGAAAAAAAAACGGAGTGAGCCAGAAAACAGGGGAAGGGGTTTCGGCCAAAGAAAAGAAAGAGAGCAAGAGCAAAAAAAAACCTGGGGAAAATTGGGGAGATTTTCGGAAGGCAAAACAAAAAAGGAAAGGGAAGATCCGGACTGAAACGGAGAGGAAGGAAAAAGCTACGAAAAATCAGAAAATAAAGCTGGAAGTTGGAGAGGAAATGGGGCGGACAAAGGGAAAACAGAGGCTTTGGAGTTGAAAAATAGAACAAGAACAAGAAAATCTGGGAAAATTGAGAGGGGAGAGTCTTCGGGAGGCAAAGACGAAAGAGAGAGCCCAAGTGATAAACAAAAGGCAAGGAAGAAAAAACAGAGGAGGAGGAGACGGATCGACGGATGAAGGGATGGTGTCGCTGAAGCTTCAGAAGTGGCTCGCCGCCAGCGTCCCCAAGTGCGGCAGAGGCAAGGTCTGGCTGGACCCCAATGAAGGCAACGAAATCTCCATGGCCAATTCCAGAATGAAGGAGGCGAAGAGGCGAAGAGAAAGGGACGCCATTCTGGATACGGTAAGCTGTCCTTTTTCTTTCAAATTTCAGTTTTTCTTCAAGCTCCCGAAACCTGTTTTTCCATGCCTTGGTTTGTAGCAATTTCCTGTCGACTATTTGTGAATTTGGAGTATGTATGTTATACATGATGATTGGAATCGAAATCCTTGGTTTTCTGACAAATTTTTGGGGCTAGTTATACTTCAATTCGAGCAAAAATCTGGTGAAATTTTAATGCCTATTTCCTGTTCGATGAAATGCTTGTTTGAAAATTTTAATTGGAAGGTAGTTTATTTGCATGTGCGGGTGGGGAAAACAAATGGTCAGTGAAGTTCCATGCCTGTCCGAATAATTGATTTTCATGAAAAAATAGAGTTTGAAGAGTTTCGTTTTCTTAGATTTCCTTTTGCATGAAATTGATTTAATGGCATGAATTTGAATGAGATGAGATTCGTGTGAGCTGGAATTTGAATCTTCGGACGTTCTTCCTCTACAAAGAAAGACAGAAATGGTAGATTGACGTCTGATCCGTTGGGGAAGAAGACCTTTTGGTTTAAAATTGCAATTTCAGTCCCTCGATTTTCATTTTTGTTTTGTAATTTACCTCCAGAATTTTTAGAACTCCATAATTCGCCCCAAACCTTTCATAATTCTTTCGATTGAGTCCCTGTTTTTATTGCATTGGAACCCCTCAAGTTTCCCTTGTTCTGATATGGTCCAAAAACGTTTGTAATGAAACCAATTTCGCCCTTTAAATTTTAATCATCTTTTCACTTTTAAGTAGTCTTTTCGGGTAGATTAATTATTGGTTTTAGGTTATAATTGTGGCTTAATAATTTTAATTGATTTTTCCATGTTGGGTTCTTGGGAAAAGGGTGATTTGGGCCGAGAGGTTATTTTACTTGGGTTTAAGGGAGTGGGTTTGAGTTTATTATTTTGAGTTTTGGTTTGGATTAGAGGGTAGAAGCTCACCTGGTTTGTTGGATAATTTTGGGGTCATAAATAATAGGCTGGCTCATTCCATTTGCCTTGATATTTCGAGTGAGTTTAGGATGCTCTGGCCCAACAAATAAAGAAAAGGGCCCAATGGCCTGTTAAGTTAAGAAGCCTGATGACGAAATTTCATTCCAGTCCCCTAACTTTTGGATATTTTCACTATGGCCCTACAAAACTTTTAACTTCTTTCAATTGGGTCCCTAATTTAATTGTAAATAGGCCCCTAAACTTTCTTTTTCTTTAATTTTGGCCCCAAAACTTTGTTAATTTTCACAATTAAATCCCTTCTTCTTTTAACTTTTTAAATGTGGGTTGTTTACATGATCTAATTGATTCAATTTCATGTTTATTTTTATCTTTTGTGATTATTTGTTAACTAAAGTGATGCCTTGACCCTTTCTTTGTTTTTTGGAGGGTAAATAAGTAATTTCACTCCATTAGGGCTCCAACTCAAGGGAGGTACACTCTATCCCTTATTTTCACTTTATTTGATCCTATGTGCATCTACGTGGCTTATGTGTGTAATTGCATGACCTTGATTGTTTTATTTCATTTTTATTTATTTTTTTAGTTATCGAATTTTGCATTGATTTTAGTTCAATTTTGATCATTTGAAAGGCACTTGAATGCCAAAGTTGTAATAGTTAGGGGTTTGTTTATTTATTTTTTATGCCTCTCCCCTTTTAGATTGTAGTTGGGCCTCCCTAATGTAATAGATAGGGATTTATTTGTTTTGTTTTTACTTTGTGTGATTTGCATGCCTATGTGCTATGTGTTACCGCTTTCTTAGGACGTGCATCTAGATATCATGCCTATGTGCTATGTGTCTTATGTGATTTATGTGTTTATTTTCTTTATTATGGTTTATCTGATTTCTTAGACTGTAATAAATGCATGTTATCACACTAGTCCAATGCTAGCTGTGATTCCTTTCCTGTCACCACACTAGTCCAACGCTAGTTGTGGCTCTTTGTTCCGATTTCCCACTAGTCCAATGCTAGTGAGAATTCATAGACATGGGCTAGTCCAACGCTAGACACTTAGGACTTTCCACACGTTAGATCATGATTGCATGATAAAATCACTTCATCTCATGCATATTTTCACTTTTTAGGGTCTTTTATCATTTTTTTGCATGACATCCCCCTTATACGTATATCCCTTCCCCCATATTTTCCCTTATACGTATATTACTTACCCCTTTTGCATGAAACATAACATTAGAATTGTATTTCATTTTTAGAAATAGGATTAGGGTAGACCATTTGCTTGATTAGATTAGGGAATAACCCCTTGAATATGGGATATGGACGAGTTTGGCTTTCTAGCCTTAGCACGCTCGTATTCCCTCTATTAAAGGGAACATTGAAAGTCACGAGTATAAGTCCCCCGCACCCATTATGATGCATTCCTTTAGGTCATACACATTGGTATATTATTATTTTCTTTACTTTTTCTTTCTTTCGAGTCTCATGACTTGCATTATTCGTGACTTCTTCGAAGAGTCTTTATTGGGCATCACAATCAATGTGATTGGTACCAAGTAAGCTTTGAAGAGAAATTCCGTCCCTCCTAGGTCTAGGGTTTGCATCCATATAGTACATCCGAATGTGATAAATCTTTAGGTTAGAAAATAAGAAAATCTTTGACTAAATCGCGCAACTAGACTTGGCTAGGTTGAAAAGGTGCCTCGGATTTTTATCCTTGCCTTCCCTTTCTTCAAATGTGACTCCCGAACCTTTTTCTTTGATTTACATAGACTAGGAGTCGTTTAAAAGGGGTTTTTTCTACTTTTTCCTTTGAAAAATTCATTTTTAGGTGACTTGGTACACCTTAACTCTATACCAAGTGGCGAATCCGATTTTGTTTTAAAAACCATTTTTAAACTATAATTTGGGCCCAAATCGTCGCACTTTCAAACCCCATTTAGGCCCTTTTTCTTCATTCATTTTCTTTTAATCAAAATCCTTTTTTCAAATCAAAAATCAAACCAAAATTCACTTTTTAAACCATTATATTATTTATTAAAAATGGGGCGCGACAGCTGGCGACTCCACTAGGGACTTCCTAAGTGGGTCCGAGCACTTGATTTTTTAGATTATTCTATCTTTCTACCCTTTTTCATGTATTGAATTTGGATGTTTAGGGTTGCATTTTTCCTTTTTAGATTTTTTGCATTTCACGCGTATCAACTCACTCCCTCACTATTGGCGTACGATTGTTTGGATGGATGGATGGTTTATTTATGTGATTCCGCGCTTTGCATTGCATTTTGGGATGGGGGGTAGTTACCCTAGAACCTTTCACCGCATCTAATGGTACAATCCCTCCCCTCAAAATAGAAAGCACCTCGTACGTGCATGCATAGTCTTATTTACCCTATTTTTTTCTTTTTTGTGGGCGTTTCCCACACCTCCTTGCAGGATTAGGATCGATTGCCTTGGGTAGGCGGATGGTGTGCTCTGCGCCCATAGCGCTACCTAAGGGATCACTCGAGTCACCGATCAAAGGCCCTGGGAGTGATGACCCTTCGCCTTTAGGTCTGAAGGCTTGTGAGCCGAAACCTTATCGAGTCTAGATGCATTAGTGAGCCAAACCTCATGCATCCTTATTAGAATTGCCTAAGGTAGAGTCGACCTTATCCTGAATTAGGAACAATAGGCACGAGGGGAGGGATTCCACCCTTCTTTCCTTATTTTTCTTTATTGTCTTTTATATCAATTAATTGCCTCAACGTGTTATGTGATTATTTATTGAACTAACATTTCTTTGTTTTCTTGTCTTTTGCATTCACAAACGCTAGGAATTAAGAGATCTGGCATGATCTACTTTTAGAACTTACCCTCTTAGATAGGTTATTGCATGTTTAAGATTCCAATGAATTGCATTTATAGATTGAAAATTGAACATCATTCTAGGCCCACCCTGGCATACAAAGGGTTCCTCAGGTCATATTTTGCATATTTAAATTGCTTTGATAAATTGGCATCATGCATAAGCCTTAGAGGGAATGCCACTTAGGGAATCCCGTTATAGGAATAAACCACCTCGTGTCTCGAATACTTAATCCAATGAGACTTGCACGGTTATATTTCTTGTACTGTCCGAAGGGGTAGTGCACGAGGTAAGGTAGGATCCGATCTTTTCGAAGACGACAAAGCAATTTTCGCACATTAGGATATGGGCATCTAACAATCATCTTTTGGCCATTTTAACATATCTGGTAAAAATCCCTTGCGGAAAGGACATTAATTTGAAGAAATTTACCAATGGTCCTTCTTTGTTGAGACGATAAACATATTAAGGCCAAATCTTGATTTTAGAAGACTCATAGACTAATGCATCACAATGATTTTTTGAAACTACCAATAGGTAGACAATTCAATAAACCATCATTTCCATTCAATTCATTTGATCAAATTATCCATCAAATTCATCCAATTTATTTGGTCAATTCATTCATTTTAGGACAATATAGTCAATTTTGAATAAATCATCCATTTCATTCTTTTGACCAGTTTACCATTTTTAGGGCAATCCGGTCAATTTTGAATAAATTATCAATTTCATCCAATTCATTTGACTAGTTTACCCTTTTTAGGGTAATCCGGTCGATTTTAAATAAATTGTCAATTTCATTCAACCCATTTGACGAATTAGGGTTTCAATGTCGAATTTCAAATTGGGAAACCTAGTCGATTTTGAGAAAACCATCCATTGCATCCAGCCATTTGGTCGGTTGGGGTTTTGACCCATGCTTCATTGAGAAAATTTGTCAACGAATTTCAATCTCTCTAATAGGAAGTTCGTCAAGATCAAACCGGTGCGTTTTTGCAAATTCTTGTATCGATCAAAGTGATCAATCCATTCGGACGTTGTCCTCATTTTGACAAATGTCTCTCGTCACTCCAATTGACCAAAATTTTCAAATTATTTTTCACTCAATAAGTTGATTGGATCCATCAGGTATTGTATAGTGCCTGCTCTGGAGGATTGCATTTTTCATGCTAGGCCTACCCTTGGCATAAAAGGGCTCCCCCATAGGACATGCATGCCAATTTTATAGTCTTGCTTACTAACTCGGGGTATTTTTCTTTTTTATTTTCTCCCCTCCCCTGCATTCATAAAAATGTTTCAATAAGGTGAAAATATTTTTCTATATCTGATAACGATCTTGTCTAATAAATCCTGAAAATTATAAGAATTACACAATGTAAATTTGAAAATTCATCTGAAAGCGCTCGTGTAAAACATTTAAGAGATTTCATTGCTCAAAGGAAAAAGGGGGCTATTAAGAGAGAAAAATGTGTATACATGTGTAAAGGAGTTCTTTAGAATTTTTCTCATATGTATTGCTTTTAAAATTTTTCAAACATTGGCAATAATGAAGCTTTTATTCAGACAGTTATTTGTTTTGTATATACTCGTGTACATTTCATTCTTTATTGAGTTCATTAAGAGATTTCACGATGAATTTTAAGAAATAAGTTCAAAATTGAGATTTTTCAACCTCTTGCCTGAAAATTCACACTAGATTGGGGATCTGAGCTATACAATAAGAGTGTTCGAGATTAAAAGAGGTCACTCAAACTGATTGGTCTGTTTCAAAAAATCCAATGCAATACCTTTTTTTTCCCTTCACTAAACAATTCTTATTTTGCCCACTTCTATGGACCCCCAAAAAATCAGTCACATTGATTAACAAATTGCAAATTGGGACAATCTTTGCTTGAAAAAATGCCCACTGGTTTAACCAGATTCAATTCACATCTAAGTGAAAGCAAAAATGTACATCACTTCTTCTTTGTTTTGAAAATTTGGAATGATACTTTAGGCTTTCGTTTCTCTATCTATACAGACTTTATCATTTGCTCTCCCATTTGAGCCTTAAAAGAATAATTTCGTTTCAAATAAGGGCCTTAATGATCACTACCCTACATTGGGAAAATTTTCAAAAGGGAATGGGTTCTCAATGAGCTATTCTTTACTTTGGTTGTCATGAGGCGTAAGAATGATACTTTGGCCATCGTTTCTACAACCTAAACACTGCTTATCCCTTGCATCCTCATTTGAGCTAAAATGGGTGGTTCTTTTCAAAGGCACTTATGATCGCACCCCACAATGGGGAAGGAGATTGGAGAATTTGGAAAAAGGGGAATGTCGCGCCCCACTTTTTGGAAAAAAAATAAAATGATTGTTTTTTGTTGAATTTATTGATTTGGGAAAAATGAATTTTATTGATAAAAACAAAAATGGGTCTAAATGGGACTTTTGAAAATGCGACGATTTGACCCAAGAAAAATAGTTCAAAAAGGGTTTTTATATGAAAAATGGAGTCGCCACTTGGTATAGAGTTAGGGTGTACCAAGTCACCCAAAAAATGAAATTTTTAAAAGAAAAAAGTAAGAAAACCCTTTTTAAACGACTCCTAGTCCACGTAAAACAAAGAAAAAGGTTCGGGAGTCACATTTGACGAAGGGGAAGGCAAGGATAAAAATCCAAGGCACCCCTTCGACCTAACCAAGGCTAGTTGCGTGATTTAACCCTTATTTTCCTATATTTTCTACCCAAAGTATGTATTGCAAATTGGATTTGACTAATGAATGAGAAATGCAATCCTAAATCTAAGAAATGTTTCTTATGAGGCTTTTGGTCCCATTCACACGAGTCGTGACGGCCAATAAGGAAAGTCCTCATAGAAAATCATGAATAATGCAAATGAGGACTCAGATGAGAGTGTAAGTGTGCAAAGTGTAGAAAAAAGTGCATGTGTGCAATTTGAAAGTGTTTGTGTGCAAATGAATAAAAATATAAATGCTCGTGTGCAAGTGAATGAAAATAGTAAATATATAAGTAAAATAGGTGCAATGTGTGAAGTGAAAAGTAAAGAAAGTGAATAAGTGTGTGAATATGACATGTGGATTTAAAATATATAATTAGTGAGGAAAATAGTGAGAAAATGATATGAAAATGCATGAACTTAGAGGAATGCATCAGGTCGGGTACGGGAATGACCTCTAGTTTTTGTGATTTTAATTTTCCCTTTGATTAGAAGGAAAAACTAGCGTGCTAAGGCTATTTTGAAGCCACACTCGCTCGTTTCCCTTACCCAAGGGGGTTTCTCAGGCAAATGGACCCTATAACTAGCATGAAATGCAAAGGTCTAAAATGAAAGGGAAAGGTTAGAGGGACATGCCAAATGCCATAAAACTAAAAAAAAATGCATGAAATGTAGTGAACATGCAAACATGTACTAACGAGGGGAAATCCCTAAGGGTCTAGCGTTGGACTAGCCCATTCTACGAATTCCGACTAGCATTGGACTAGCGGAAACGTACATTCATCCATCACATTCATTTATAAATATAGAAAGCAAGTAGACATGCAAAATCACTTATAACACGTAGCACATAACACTTAGCATGCTCGACTAGATGCAATAGCTTAATAAAGCAAATTAAACACATAGCAAACCAAATAATACCCCAAAAGCAAATGAAACTATTACATGGGCTAACTAAAACAAATGGGGGAAGGGAAAATGGACCAAATTACTTACTACGCCCTATCTATTACAAGCCAAGAGGTGTACACATACCCCATAAATGAAAATAAAAGAAAGATTTAAAAATGAAATAAAAGTAAATAAATGAAAGGCATTAATAAACATTTAAGAAAACCAAGTAGGCATGCAATTTTCATTTAGCAAGTTGGATCACATAGGGAGATACACAAAAAAGATAAAAGAAAGTATACCGTCCCCTTTTGTGGTGCTAATAAGTTGGAAAAGGTTCTAAATTGGAGCTACAACCACTAAACAAAGGATTAATGCACCAATTTAATAGTAAATCAAACAACACAAATTCTTCAAAAACAAAAATTAAAGAACCACTAATAACTATGAAATTGAACCATTAGATCCCTTTAGATAATCAAACAAGTCCATATTCATCAAATGAAATTCCAAGTTAAAAGGGAAAGGAAACTCGAAGGACCCAATTGATTAATCTTTTCAATTGCTCAGGCCATGGTAGAATAAGAAGGGACTTGAGGGGTTAAAGAGCTATTATAAGAACTCTTTTCATGCAAAAACATGCAACCTACGATGGAAACTTGTTTCTTTGGTATATAAAAATCCTCCAAACACACACTAAACCCCTCGGAATACAGATTTTCCATCAACAAGGGTGCCAAAAAAAAAATGAAGAATCTTAACACCTCCTTAGGACCTTTTGAGAGGAAAATAGATGTAATAACATCAATAAAAGTAGACTGCAATAGATCCCTATTAAAATCAAGTATGACCAATTCGCTACTGTGAGTCAAGTATCTTTCTCCACTACACTCAAAGGAAGCAGGTAATAACAGCAAAAACAAGAGACAAAGTGCAGCAAAAAGGAACTTGAGGGGTCAAAATGCAAATCTTAAAAAATTATTTCATGCAAACTCATGCAAATGAACGTGAGATTGTTTGCAACAAGAAAACATTTCTGCAATCAAACTATCAACCGCAACTTGCATTCTCACAAGCAAATATCAACCTTAATGCCAAAACTTGATCAAAACCATTCAACCAAAAAAAAAAAACATCCAAACATACAATGCAATTTCAACATTCAACAAGACAAGCCAGAGAAGGAAAATTGCGCAAAGTGCTAGAAGGTAGCTCGGCAAAAAACTGTTTCGTTCATTTTTCAAAACTGTCTGGTAATGGTTCAAGTATTCAAAACCCAAAAGTGCAAACTCAACACCACTCACCCACTTCCCCTTTAACATCGGATTAGGCTAGTAAAAGATAAAATAGAAAGATCAAAACTAGCTTGTGTGGGTTATTGTGGGAAGAAAAAGAAAGCAGCAAATTATGAGGATGAAAACGCAGCAAAACAAAACAAAAAAAAAAAATGCAGCAAGAGTTTCTGAAAAACAAACAAGCAGGTTGCTACATTTTCCTTCTCAAACTCAGATTTCTTAATCACAGCCTTAAGCTAAGCAAGAGACTTCATGACTTCCAACCACAACAAGCAAGAAACAATAAAGGAACTGATGCAAAAGAAAATTCTGGACAAAGCATTCATGCACAAAAAGCTAGGTAGCCTGATTGAATTCTTTCCCAGCAGATACTCAAACCCAATTCAAACATTTCAGATTCAATCATGCAAACTCATCTTCCCCTGCCCCTTTTCACACAAGACATAATAACCAACTAGAAGAAAACGAAGTATGGACAAGAAACGCAGGAAAAGCAAATGCGACAACACCTATTCTGCTGCAATTTTTCTGCTGCCATTTTGCAGCTTCAGGAAAAATCTTTCCACAACCATTCTCATGCAATCTCTTCTTGCACTTAGGCATATTCATGCAAACAACCAATAAAAGGCTTGATTGAACTGTCATCTAAATAAGATACCAGCCTGGAACCGAAATGAAAGAATAAACAAAAGACTAAAACCGTAAGACATGAAGATTCGGCCAGCTATGTACATTTTCCAGCAATGTAGTAGTTTATTTATAGAGCTTTTGTCCCTAATTTTCTTCAATTTTTACTTCAACTCAACATGCAAAAGGTGATTAGCAATCTACAAACTAGTCTTAACATCCAACACAAGAATCTTAGCTAAAATTCGAAGGAAAACTAGTCAAGTGCTCAACTCCTTTCTCTCGGCCATGCTGAAAAATATTTTCCTTCCATAATTACTTCAGTTCATGGTCCAATTCACCAGCTTTTCAAGTGTTAAAAATCAATAAGATAAACATGAAAACTAGAACAAGATGTTATAAGACATTTTACTTAGGATTATAGCCAATGATCATGGAATTTTCCAAATTAACAAGAGTGTTTCAACCTACTCTCTCTCGGCCAACAAAACAGATTTTCCAGCAAGTTATTTCGAAATTTTCAACAAGGTTTCCATCCAGAAAATTCAACATGCAATACTAGATATAGGTCATATAGGGCATACAACGGGATTTTCCAGCTTCAATCACCAAAACATCCATTAATACTCAAAAGAACCACCATCGGTTAAGCTGAAACTTTTCCAGCGGCCATGTAGTCCTCCAAACAAGAATTCCAGCAACAAAACTCAAGCTTGTCACCATAAAACTTACATGCATCACCAAATAAAGAGCAATCTATCAGGTTTGATCCAAAACCAAGTTCGAACAAACATCAAAAACACTAACCAACCAGAAATTCATTCAGTTCCTCTCGGTTGACTTGCATGCAACCAGATTTTGTTTTCCTTAAATTTTCTTGCTTTCTCACAGCTAATTAACTTCATGCAAAGCTTGATCATCCAGTTTTTAGTTAATTAACTACACAATTAAACTCAGATTGTCACAAATTGGTCAATTAAGGCTGTAAATTTCCAGCTTACTCATTCAGCACTCCAATTCTTTCGAAACCAGTTTTCTTGTGACTTAATCTATCATCCAACCACATAACCACCACATGCAAGCTTATAATCAACATCATCTATCCCTAAACAACTAGTTTAGGTCCAGAAATTACCTCAGCTTGGAGTTCACACACACGGCTAGCAACAGAAATATTTTTCTTCCTCTCGACAGTCCAGAAATTGCAGCCCGCTAGCTCTCCCTCTCCCTTGCTCAAGCTTGCGACTAGGATGGAGGAAATTTGGCTCTCAATTTCTTCACTAGCTCACGGATGGAAGGAAGAATGAACAGCAAGTCTCTCTCTTCCCTCCCTAGTTTACGGACAAAAAAGAAGAAAAATGAAAAGGCTCGGCTCTTCCTCCCTTGCTCTCCACTCGCGGCTCACGGCAGAAAAGAAAAAAAATGGAAGTGCGCTGTTGTGGTCGATTGAAAATGATCCCCGTGGAGTGTGTAGGTAGTGGAATGTATATATTGAAGTGTTTTAAGTGGAGCTAAGTCGGCACTTGGAATGGAAGACGCTGGAATGTGAAGTGGAAAAATGAATTCGGCCGAAAGATGGAAGGTGCTAGTATATGGAGTGGAAAAATGGATTCGGCAGAAATGGAGTTGTGATTTTTTGATTTTGATTTTGATTTTTCCTTTTTGAAATTAATTGAATAAAACTGATAATAAAAATAAATAACAAACAACAAAAACAACAAAAAAAAGTAATTTAATTAACAATGGGTAAAAACTAAATAAACTAGAATCAACAAAACACAATTTTCCATTTTCATCATTTTTTCTTTTCCTCAACTCAATAATTTAACAAAAATGATAGTAAAACTAAATAAAAACAACAATTTTAATTACAAACACATCAAAGTAAACAAACTAAAATAACAAAATTACCATTTTCGATTTTTCTTTCATTTTCATCATTTTTCATCATTTTTCCCTTCTTTTTTTCACAAATTTTACGTTAAAACTTAAAACTAAAACTAAAACTAAAACGTGAACAAAATTAATATGACAAATAATTAGCAAATAAAAGACAAATAAAAAGGTAACAACTAAAATGCAGACAATCTAAAACAAAATCATGAATTAGATGCAACATACAAATTATTTAAAAATTTGGTGTCTACAGTTTGCCCCTCTTTGTTTGAGTTTTGAAAAAACTTGAGACAAAGAAGTAGACACCAAATACTTACCTGTGGTATTCGGCTGCAAAATGATTCGAACGGACAGGAATTTTTAAAAAAACGGGGCTGACCCGAACAAGAAATTTGAAACGGGACTGACCCGAACAAGGAATTTAAAACGGGACTGACCCGAACAAGGAATTTAAAACGGGACTGACCCGAACAAGGAATTTAAAACGGGATTGGAAATTTAAAACGGGACTGACCCGAACAGGAATTTAAAACGGGACTGACCCGAACAAGGAATTTAAAACGGGACTGGCCCGAACAGGATTTAAAACGGGACTGGCCCGAACAGGAATTTAAAACGGGACTGGCCCGAACCTGACCCGAACAGGAATTTTAAAACGGGACTGGCCCGAACAGAATTTAAAACGGGACTGACCCGAACAGGAATTTAAAACGGGACTGGCCGAACAGAACCCGAACAGAATTTAAAACGGGAGGAATTTTAAAACGGGAACAGGAGTTAAAACGACTGGCCCGAACAGAATTTAAAACGGGACTGGCCCGAACAGAATTTAAAACGGGACTGGCCCGAACAGAATTTAAAACGGGACTGGCCCGAACAATTTAAAACGGGACTGGCCCGAACAAGGATTTAAAACGGGACTGGCCCGAACAGAATTTAAAAACGGGACTGGCCCGAACAGGAGTTTAAAACGGGACTGGCCCGAACAAGAAATTTAAAACGGGACTGACCCGAACAGGAATTAAAAACGGGACTGGCCCGAACAGAATTTAAAACGGGACTTCACTGGGGAAGTTTGAGACGATGAATTGAATTTTTACCTGAGAGTAGTTCAAATTTTTGTACCTAAAGAGAGATTGGATCTCTGTAGTTGAAGCGATGGCTGACGTTGGTCCTTATAATCCAACTTTGCGAATAACATTGCTTTAGGTTTGAAAAAGAGAATGATCGCTTTTATTTGTGAATGCAGTGTTCCTGCAAGAAAAGAATAAATGATAATGGATTTGCCACCATTATTTGATCCGGTTTGCCTTGAGAATCGTGTAGACATGAGTCTTGTGACACTTTTGCCTCTGTTCCGCGGTGTCTAGCTTAAACCTTTCCATTTCTGAGGCTGATAAAATGCAGATTTACCACGTCACCCAATCCAGGTGGTAACTTTTTGTATGTTTCTCCCTGTAACTGATGATTGAATCCCCTATCTTTACACAAACCTCAGGGTTTATCATTCATTTGAATTTAATGGTGAAAGAATGATGCATGAAAATTAGTCATATAAAAATCAATGTATATGCAAGATGATTTCCTATATTAAACAAAAATGAGCATGCAAAAGAATGTATACAATCATAAGCATTCATACACAAATAATTGAGAACAACCAAGAGGTTTATAAAGATACATTTTGCCAAAGAATATTTGTAAAGAATAATACAAATTTAGCCGATGACTATCATATTCAAGACTTTGGATATTTTCTCCTTGGAACCCGATATTGGCAGAAGTATCACAAATATGAGGAAAACCCTAAATGCACCAAGTCACCAGCTGTTCCTTCTTGAGCTTGTCTGTTGAGAAAACCTACCTTGGCGCCCTTTCGGATTTTCACCAAGGTTGCCCCCACCCTTTTTGTTATTATTTTTCTTTTCCTTTTTCTTTTCCTTTTCCTTTTTTTTTTTTTTTTTTTGAGGCGCCCTTTCGGGTTTTCACCTAGGTTGCCCCACCCTTTTTGTTATTATTTTTCTTTTCCTTTTTCTTTTTTTTTTTTTTCTTTTTTTTTTTTTTTTTTTTTTTTTTTGAGGCGCCCTTTCGGGTTTTCACCTAGAGAACCATGAAATATCTCGACCATTATCGGCTCAGAAATATGAATTGAAGATTTCTGGCATCAGTAAAATGTACTTCCCTTATAAGATTAGGCGAAGACATTACAGACATCACCTGCCAGTTGATTAACAAATTTTCTAATAGAAATGCAGCAAGTGACGAAAGCCAGGACTTTGGGCTTTGTAATGAGGTCCGGTGGGGTGCTTTGAAAAAGGTTGAAGGTTGAAAGCAGATTTGATACGAAGGGTGAAATAACTTGAGATTGCACTATCCGAAAACAACTCCAAGACTGAGGAAAATTTGCCCCAGTTTGATCAGCTTTTTCTCTTTTTGCATTTTTCATTGCATTTTCCTCACTTTTTGCATTTTTCTTTGAAAACTAATTTTGCCCCAGTATAGGGTTTTTTCCCTCTCTCTTTTCTTTTTTTTTCGAAACAAATTTGCCCCAGTGTGGGGTTTGCAATTCTCAAGGGTTATCAAACGAAATTTGTCAATTCTGATGGCTCAAAGGGGACAAGTAGAGATAAAAATGTTTTTAGTGTAAAAGAAGATGGCCTGACTTGCATTTTCGCCATTTGCGTGGATTTCTGAAGAAAATTTGCATTATCAAATGAAAAACTTTTTGCACATATCTGAGTTGATGGGTTGAGGGAAAACCCGTCCATCCATTTCCGCCAAAATAAGAGCTCCGCCAGGTAATACCTTTTGGACAATGAACGGCCCTTGCCAGTTTGGAGCAAATTTGCCTTTAGCTTCATCTTGCATCGACAAGATTCGCTTTAGCACTTTGTCACCTTCTTCAAATGCCCGCCGATGGACCTTTTTGTTGTAAGCCCGGGCCACACGCTTTTGATAACACTGACCATGACAGATAGCGTTGAATCGCTTCTCATCTATCAAAGTCAATTGCTCATGGCGCTGCTTGATCCAATCGGCCTCCTCCAATTTAGCTTCCATAAGGATTCGTAGCGACGGAATTTCAACCTCAGCTGGTAATACAGCTTCCATCCCATACATAAGCGAATATGGCGTTGCCCCAGTCGATGTCCGGATAGAAGTCCGGTACGCCATGAGTGCATAAGGCAACTTTTCATGCCAATCGCGATGCTTTTCTGTCATTTTGCGGATAATTTTCTTCAGATTCTTATTTGCGGCTTCTACAGCTCCATTCATTTGAGGCCTATAAATGGCAGAATTGCGGTGTTTGATTTTGAACTGCTCACATAGTCCATCTACCATGTCATTGTTCAAATTCTTGGCATTGTCCGTGATAAGCGTTTCGGGTACTCCAAAACGACAGATGATGTGATCTCTCAGGAAATTGGCCACTACCTTCTTCGTGACATGTTTGAATGACTCCGCTTCAACCCACTTGGTAAAGTACTCAATTGCCACCAATATAAATCGATGTCCATTTGAAGCAGGAGGATCGATTGTACCAATCATGTCCATACCCCACATTGAACAAGGCCACGGGGCGGTCATGCTATGCAACTCAGTGGGTGGAGCGCGTATAATGTCACCGTGCATTTGGCATTTTATACATCTCCGGACAAAATCTATACAATCATGCTCCATAGTAAGCCAGAAGTATCCGGTTCTCATGATTTTCTTTGCTAGCAAATGGCCATTCATGTGAGGTCCACAAACGCCACTATGCACTTCTTTCATCATATATTGAGCCTCATCCTCATCAATGCACCTTAAAAGGTTCAAATCCGAGGTTCTTTTGTATAACACTTCTCCATTTAAGAAGAATTTGGAAGCCATTCTACGCAGAAAATTCTTGTCTTTTGTACCAGCATGCAGAGGGTAAGACCCAGTTTTAAGAAACTCCTTAAGATCACTATACCAAGGAACATTGTCAAAAGACTCATTTGCAACCCAGCAGTGGGCAGGCTTGTCTTGAAGTTGAACTTGGATTGGTTCGATCTTTAATTCATCTGGATACTGGATCATGGAAGCCAAGGTGGCCAAAGCATCAGCAAATGCGTTTCGGGCTCGAGGGAGATGTCTGAATTCCAAATTTTGAAATTGCTTGGCCAGAGTGAGCAGACTACAATGGTAGGGTAGAATTTTTGAATCTTTGGTTATCCACTGCTTCAAAGTTTGGTTCACGAGCAAATCTGAATCACTAAAAGCTATCAACTCCTTGATTTCCATTTCCAAAGCCATTTTGAGACCAAAAATGCAGGCTTCATATTCAGCCATGTTATTCGTGCAAGCGAATTGTAATTTGGCAGCGGCAGGGTAGTGCTTCCCTTCGGGTGACACCAAAACAGCTCCAATTCCAACTCCGAGAGAATTTGAAGCTCCATCGAAGAAAAGCCTCCATTCAGGACTTTGTTCACTTATATCATCTGCAGCGCTTACAAATAGGACCCTCTCGTCAGGGAAATAAGTACGGAGTGGTTGATAATCATCATCCCTTGGATTTTCCGCCAAATGATCAGCTATAACTTGCCCCTTGACCGCCTTTTGTGAGGTGAAAACAATATCGAATTCTGAGAGAATTATTTGCCATTTCGCCAAACGCCCAGTCAGCATCGGCTTCTCCAAAAGATACTTCAAAGGATCAGACCGGGAAATAAGATACGTGGTATGACTCAACAGATAGTGTCTCAACTTCTGGGCTGCCCAGGCCAATGCACAGCAGCTTTTCTCAATGAATGAATAATTAGCCTCGTACTGCGTGAACATTTTGCTTAGATAGTAAATGGCTTGTTCTTTCCTTCCGGATTCATCGTGTTGACCTAGAACACACCCTACTGCTCCATCGAGTACAGATAAATACATAATCAAAGGTCGGCCCGGTTTGGGCGGCACTAAAACTGGTGGATGCAACAAATAATCTTTAATCTTGTCAAAAGCCTGTTGACACTCCTCATTCCAATACAACGGCACATTCTTTCTCAATAATTTGAACAACGGCTCGCATGTGGCAGTTAGCTGGCCGATGAACCTCCCAATGAAATTGATCTTCCCTAAAAAACTTTTCACGTCCTTCTGAGTTTTCGGCACTGGCATATCTCGAATTGCTTTGATTTTCGCCGGATCTATTTCTATGCCCTTCTTGCTAACAATGAATCCCAACAGCTTACCCGCAGGTGCTCCGAAGGCGCATTTTGCAGGATTTAGCTTCAAATTGTACTTCCGTAACCTCTCGAATAATTTCTTCAGATCAACCAAGTGGTCCTCTGCCCTTTTGGACTTGATTATAATATCATCCACGTAGACCTCCATCTCCCGGTGGATCATATCATGAAATAGGGTTGTCATGGTCCTCTGATATGTTGCTCCAGCATTCTTTAAACCGAAAGGCATGACTCGGTAGCAAAAGGTACCCCAAGGGGTAATGAAAGCCGTTTTCTCCCTATCCTCCTCTGCCATTAAAATTTGGTGGTAGCCAGCGAAACAATCGCAAAAGGTTTCAATCTCATGTCCGGCCGTATTGTCTAAGAGAATGTGAATGTTTGGTAGAGGGAAATCATCTTTAGGACTGGCTTTATTAAGGTCTCTATAGTCAATACAAACTCTTACCTCTCCACTCTTTTTTGGAACAGGGACAGGATTTGAAAGCCAAATTGGGTAATGGGAAACAATGATAATGTTGGTTTTGAGTTGTTTTTCAATCTGCTCTTTTATTTTGAGACTTATATCTGGTTTGAATTTTCTGGGTTTTTGCTTTACGGGTGGAAAAGAAGGGTCTGTGGGTAACCTATGCACCACCACATCAGTTGAAATGCCAGTCATATCATCATAGGACCACGCAAAGACATCTTGGAACATAGTCAAAAATTCAAGCATCTCCTTTTTCTGCCTTTCATTCAAATGAATACTAATTTGCACCTCCTTAACCTCATCCTCAGTGCCAATGTTAACCTTTTCTGTTTCTTCCAGGTTCGGTTTTGGTTTTTCCTCATATTGTTCAAGGTCCTTTGCAAAAGAATCGAATACCTCCTCATTATCACTCTCGCTTTGGAGTTCGGATTCACAGACCTCCAAGTCATGAGTGATATAGAGATTGCCGTTATTGAATTCCAGAATTGTGATATCCAAAGGGTCAAATAATTTTATTTTTGGCCATCTGAAAGAATTAACGAATGTGGGATAATAAGCAAATAAGCATACAACAAACAAATGGTCAAGCAATACAACGAAGATATAAACAAATGAATAAACAAAACAACATGACAAGAACAACTTGTACATTTTCATAAAACCTTTGATTGAAAGCAAATGGAAATGAAAACTTAACAATATTTACATGCGAAAATGTTAGTCAAAAAGTAAAATTGTTTTCATTGGCTATTTACAGATGCAACTTTTCATGAATTCACATGAATGATAAACCCCTTTCAGTTTACCGAAACTCCTTCCGAACGGGCAGGAACTCGGCTGTCCAATTGGGAATTGATCCTTCGGGGATGTCAGGAAATTCAGTTTCGCCTGGAACACTATCTTCAAATGTTGCCCCAACGAACAATTGGGCCAAACTAGCTTCAATTTCGTCAACTGGGTTGATTTCTGACATGATCACCTCGGCTGGTCGTGGGAAAGTATAATGCAGGGGTGGAATGTCAAGAGCCCTTTGCCTTCCTTCTTTCTCCGCTTTCTTGCGCTCCTTCATTTCTCTGATATCCTTAGCAGTTGGTCGGAAACCCAAACCAAACGAATCATTTTTCTCAATAATCTCCACTGGCTTCAAAATTCCTTGCAGATCTCGTCCCAGCCCTTTGTCAAATTCATAGCCTCCACGGATCATTTCTTTAGCCATCATGACACTGGCCTTTGATAGAGCTTGCTCCTCCTTTGTTATCCAACTGACGGAGACAATATCAGATGTGCTATGAGGGGTCACTGTGGAGCTTCGGCTACCCTCTTCTTTGGACTCGGAATCGGTGATTACAAGGCAATCCTCTTCGGCAAATATAGTTATCAGCTTGTCATTTACTACAAATTTCAACAACTGATGTAATGAAGAAGGCACCGCCCCAGACTTGTGAATCCATGGCCTGCCAAGCAAAACGTTGTAAACACTAGGAAAGTGCATGACTTGGCAGGTTATTTGAAACTGGGCGGGTCCCATTTCAACTACTAAATCCACTTCTCCTATTGGCTCTCTTTGTGCTCCATCAAAACCTCGAACTACGGTCCCTGAAGGCCTCAGCTTGATGTCTTGTAATCCCAGCTTTTCCAAGGTGCTCCAAGGACAGATATTAAGAGCAGATCCATTGTCAATTAATACCTTCGGCAACATTTTTCCGTTGCACCTCACAACTATGTACAGGGCCTTGTTATGTCCAATGCCTTCCGCCGGCAATTCCTCGTCAGAAAAAGTAATTTGCTTGGTGAATAACACACTCCCAACCACGTGCGAAAAATTATCAACAGAAATGTCCCTAGGGATTTGAGCTTTAGTCAATACCTCGATCAACGCATCCCTATGCACATCTGAAGAAAAAAGTAAATCCAACATGGATATCTGGGCAGGTGACTTGCTTAGCTTCTCAATCACATTGTATTCACTTCTCTGGAGCCTTTTAAGAAAATCCAAGGCTTCCTTCTCAGTGATTGTTGGTTTGGCGGGTGGCTCGGAATTATTTGCTTGAATCGGAATCAAACGGGCTTGCAATTTTGATCTGTGACCACTGATACTTCCTTCTTTGCAATTGACCTTTCCCCAATCTGTACAGTAGGTTCATCATAATTCCATGGTACTTGTTGCAGGCTCAGGACAGGCTCCTGCTTCGGGAATTCGATAACCACCGGCTCCAAAGACTCACTCTCAGCTGGCGTGAGATCCAAGATAAAGGGTTTCTCATCCTCTTCAAATGGCAGTTCTATGACAAAAGGTTGGTCTGTGACCCCAAACACTTCAGCTTCCCTTGCCAATTCTTTGACTGGTTCCACATACTCCGTATCATCCAGAATAACCCCAATGGTATTGGCATGTTCCGGCAAAGGGTTCCTATTTACGTTCGGCCCTTGCGCCTCCCTTTTCCGGATTACAATCTCCCCGGCTTCAACCATATCTTGGATTTTATGCTTAAGCGCCTTGCAATCAAAGGTGGCATGTCCGGGGGCCCCAGAATGATAAGCACAGACAGCTTGTGGATTATACCACGCGGGCATGCCATATGGGTAGGTAGGAGGGGGTACTGTACCAATTTTCCCGGCGGCCTTCAACTGATCATACAATTGGTCCAGAGGCCTGCCTAAATTGGTGAATGTACGGCTAGGTGGTCGGTTGTAAGATTCAAGAGGTTGAGGATGGTTGTAAACAGGTCTATTTGGTGGAGGAAATCTTGGGTTATATGGAGGGCGAGGTCGGTTTTGAGGTGGATTTGGTTGGGAAATTTGAAAAGGGGCTGAAGGTGGGTTTGGATAGCTTGGGCGAGGTCGAGGGTGGTGGATGTTGGTGGTATATACAGGATACGGGTTTGAATAGTAAGGGTAATGTGGTTGGTAAGTTGGATTGTGTTGGTATCGGGGTCGGGGTGAAGGGCTTTGGTTCCAAATAAAGGTTGCATCCCCCTCCTTCTTTTTGAACGGCGGCTTTTTCACATTGCTTCCTTGACCTTGTAAAGCATCCAACTGGGATTTGAGAGCAGAGACGTTGACAATTTTCCCGGCTCTTACAAAGTCGTCAAACTCTTCCAATTTATTCACAATGGCAGCAAATGAACAACCAGTCATACGGAAAATTTCTTCGAAATATGGAGGATCATGCGCCTTTATGAATGTGCGAATAATTTCATCCTCAGTCATCGGTGGTTCCACCTTCGCAGCTACTTTTCTCCACCTCTTGGCATAGGTCTTGTGATCTTCAGATGGTCGCCTTTTCGTTCCTTCCAGAGTAGTCCGAGTTGGCGCTAGCTCACAGTTATACTCATATTGTCTAATGAAGGCATTAGACAGATCAAGCCAGGTCTTCACTTCCTCCGGCTTTAGGTTGGAATACCAGTCGAGAGCATCCCCTTCTAAACTTTCTGGAAATAATCTCAACGGCAAATTCTCGTCATCCACTGGCTTGCCCAACTTGTTAGCAAACAAGCGCAAGTGCGTCTTTGGGTTGCTCGTGCCATCATATTTGTTGAACTTCGGAGTCTTGAACCCCTCCGGCAGTTGTACGTTTGGAAATAGGCACAAATCATCGTAATCCAGCACCCCTTGCTTGCTTAAACCTTGGCTTTTCCTGATAAATTCATCAAAACGATCCAAGCGTTTAAGTAACTTCATATTAATCTGGGCAGACGACTCTCCCACTTCTGGCTTATTTTGAAAAGTGTGCTCCGGCACCACGGGCTCCGCGGTGGTTTGATAAAAAGCTGGTGGGTTCTGATGCATGTTTGGGTCGCTTTGAGGCTGAAATCCTTGACCATAAGGAGGGTAGAAAGGAGGATTTTGAGTAAAAGCATATTGCGGGTTAAAAGTTCCCTCAAAGGTGGTTTGAAATGGAGGAATAACAAATGGTTCGGATTGTGGTTGTGTAGCGGGTACAGGCTCAGGTTGCACTCCGCTACTAACGAGCTCGTCAATCAACTTCTTCTGAGTGGCCATTTCTGACGCCATTTCCCCAAATTTTGTGAGTAACTCAGTCAACTGAACCCCAGGACTTGCGGCTTCCGGCTGGGTAGTTGCAACGAACTTTTCGGATGATTCTGGTTGAGTACTCATGTCTACACGATTCCTTTGGGCTCTACTTCGGGATCGCGTAATAATGGGGCTTTTTCGAAAAGCTATTTTGAAATTTTACCTGAAATGAAGAAAGAACTCCTTTAGATAAACCAATGATTACTGAATTTCTGCAATTTATTCAGAAAGAGAAAAAAGAAAAAGACATGAGTTAGTAATTATTCAAACAATTCGGATGCATGTCCTATTTGGGGAACCCTTTTTGTGCCAAGGGTAGGCCTAGCATGATGCAACACCTTTGAAATGGGACCCGTAATACAAACCTGTTTTCGACAATAATCCAAAATGAGAGCAAAAGAAAAATCATCTTCATTGATAAACCTGCCAATATTTACATCATGTCACGAAGACGATTCCGTACAAGATTGCCAAAACTTTTGAACCTATCCAATACAGAGTCCTTTGTTTCCCTAGCATATGAAATTCTAACACATTCAGTTTGGTCATATAATTCTGCACATTTCCTTTTCAGCTCTTGACGCTTTCCTCGTTCATTTTCATACAATTGCTTGTTTTGCTCGGCCATCCCTTTGTATGATTCGGCAGACTTACTTAACTGCAGAATTTCCTTATCCTTTGCTTCGATAATGGCTTTCAACTTTTTCACCTCCTCAGATGGCTCATCTTGAATTTCTTGCGCAACGGATCTTCCTACCCAGTCTTCGTATTGTGAAGTCGTCAAACCCTTCTGCTTGAGCTCCGGGATGTATCTAAAACTCACATCATCAGATAGCGTCACCCAGGCGTCAATAATCTGATCTTTCATAGGGATTGGATTTGGGCACATTCCCCAGTTAAAAATAACGGTGATTTTGCTCATATCAAGCACGGGTGGTATTTCTTGAGTACGCCCTAATTGTCTGAGAAACCTTTTTGGGACGTACGCGGTAATCCCTTGAGTACCCAGTAGGAGAATGAATTCGGATGCCTGAGTGCCAAGAACAGGTTTAGTACAATCGGTCCAATCCAACACCCATCTAATACTTTGATCGGTCACGTTCTTCAAGAAATCCACAAACTCAGATGCATTGCGCGGCAAACTGTCTCTGTTAATTCTCTTGTGATGCGTGGTTATCCAGTTGTATGCGAACATTGGTAGGCTCGATGAAATAGTCGGTCGCCTCATGAAATGCTCCATTCCCCATATATGTAAGATCAAATTTGAACCACAAAAGAACTTTTTCCCTTTCTGACAGGTAGTACAGGCTATGAAGATGTCGGCCAAAATGGTAGGAATAATGGAACACGGCCTATCATTAATTCCGAGAAACAAGTCATACAGGATTCTAGTGAGCTTGAAGGCTATTTTTTTGTCTTTCCTAGGAAAAAAGTAGGTTCCCGTCATGACTAAACCGTATACCCAGACTCTCTTTCGATCCCACGCTTCCTTGGAAGTAAACGAGAAGTCCCCTCGATGCCTCTCAAAACCATCTCTTAGCGCAAATCGATCAAATAAGAACTTCACCTCTATATTTTGGTCTGCCCCTTGTAGTACTGATTCCTTTAACCCAGTGAAACGGCAAAATTCAGCTTTGTTAGATACTAGCGGCAATACCACGGCAGTTCCTTGAATCGGCAAATTGAGAAATCCGGCGACTTCCTCAATCGTTATGGTCATCTCCCTTTTTCCAAATCTAAAAGCAGAACAAGTGGGGTCCCATAGATGCACCAAAGCTTCTACCAAATATCCATCGGACTTAACGTCCTTGAAATCCCCGATGTGTCCTAATCGATCAGCTATTTGGTTAATCTCATTGGGTGAGAGTAACGTGGGCCATCTTTGTACCTCCGGCGGCACTACTAACATCTGTTGCACTCGGCGAGGGCTTTCCATCTAGAAACCAAAACCGGAGTTAAATACCTAACCTACAGGTCCCATTTCTCTGGTTAACAGGAATTTAAACGTGCAAATCCCAAAAATTGGGTTAAATACCCATGGGATTTAGGTTGGCTTGTCCCTAATGCGGGATTCCCTAGGTGGCATTCCCTTTCTAAGGCTTATGCATGATGCCATTCTTATCAAAGCAGGGAAAAATACGATTTGAAATGAGACGTGACCTAAGGAGCCCTTTGTTTGCCAGGGTAAGCCTAAAAATGGTATGACATTAATTTATGAACAAAATATACCGAAATTTCTAAATGTGCAATAGCCTATCTAAGGGTAGGTCCTAAAAGAGGATCATGCCAGACCTCTTATTTGCTAATGTTTGTGAATGCAATGGGGGCACAAAACCAAGAAAAGTTAGCTCAGTCAGATAAATACATGTAACACATTGTAGCAACGAAATCAACACAAGGAAAAAAGGAAAAGGGTTGGATCCCTCCCCTCGTGAATGGTGTCCCTACTAGGGCAAGGCAGACTCTACCCTAGGTGAACTATATGGATGCATGCGGTTGGGGTTCACTAATGCATCTAGACTCGATAAGCTCAGGTCCCCAAGCCTTCAGACTCGTGGCCAAGGGTCATCAATCCCAAGGCCCTTTGTCGGTGGCTCGAGCGATTCCCCAAACACCGCTACGCACACGTCGTGTTACGGCTGCATGTTTGAGTGAATCTATAAAAAACCCTCAACCTTCGACTAAAAACTAAAGGCTATCAACCCAAAGTTTAAAGCGGAAGATTGAGTGACCCCTCGGATCATGCTACGCACACGTCGTGATACGATCACATGTCCAAGTGGGTCGCCTAAAATCCTAATAGGGTGGAGTGGCGTGACAAGCCACTAAAAGAAAAATAAATGAAGGGTGAAAAAACTAAAGCGTATGCACGTATGCTAGTGCTCGTTTGGAGGGGAGGGATCAAGAACCAACGCGTGGCTCTAAGGGTGACACACACCCTCCCCAAAATGCAAATGCAAAGCGCGAGATAAAGCAAGTACAATCATACATCCCATCATCCAATCATACATACGTGAGTGAGGGAGTAGTTTGATATGCGCGTACGTGGCAAAAAGTCCTAGAAAGGGAAAATGCAATCCTAATATCCAAATGCTATACATAAAAAGGGTAGAAAAAAGGAAAAGAATGGCTAAATCAAATGCTTGGACCCACTTAGGAAGTCCCCAGTGGAGTCGCCAACTGTCGCGCCCCACTTTTTTTGGAAAAAAATAAAATAATTGTTTTTTTTGTTGAATTTTATTGATTTGGGAAAAATGAATTTTGTTGATAAAAACAAAAATGGGTCTAAATGGGACTTTTGAAAATGCGACGATTTGACCCAAGAAAAATAGTTCAAAAAGGGTTTTTATATGAAAAATGGAGTCGCCACTTGGTATAGAGTTAGGGTGTACCAAGTCACCCAAAAAATGAAATTTTTAAAGAAGAAAAGTAAGAAAACCCTTTTTAAACGACTCCTAGTCCACGTAAAACAAAGAAAAAGGTTCGGGAGTCACATTTGACGAAGGGGAAGGCAAGGATAAAAATCCAAGGCACCCCTTCGACCTAACCAAGGCTAGTTGCGTGATTTAACCCTTATTTTCCTATATTTTCTACCCAAAGTATGTATTGCAAATTGGATATGACTAATGGATGAGAAATGCAATCTTAAGTCTAGAAATGTCTCTGATGAGGCTTTTGATCCCATTCACATGAATTGTGAAGGTCAATAAGGAAAGACCTCATAGAAAATCATGAACGACGCAAATGAGGACTCAAATGAGAGTGTAAGCGTGCAAAGTGTAGAAAAAAGGTGCATGTGTGCAATTTGAAAGTATTTGTGTGCAAATGAATAAAAATATGAATGCTCGTGTGCAAGTGAATGAAAATAGTAAATATATAAGTAAAATAGGTGCAATGTGTGAAGTGAAAGGTAAAGAAAGTGAATGAGTGTGGACTTAAAATATATAATTAGTGAGGAAAATAGTGAGAAAATGATATGAAAATGCATGAACTTAGAGGAATGCATCAGGTCGGGTACGGGAATGACCTCTAATTTTTGTGATTTTAATTTCCCCTTTGATTAGAAGGAAAAACTAGCGTGCTAAGGCTATTTTGAAGCCACACTCGCTCGTTTCCCTTACCCAAGGGGGTTTCTCAGGCAAATGGACCCTATAACTAGCATGAAATGCAAAGGTCTAAAATGAAAGGGAAAGGTTAGAGAGACATGCCAAATGCCATAAAACTAAAAAAATGCATGAAATGCAGTGAACATGCAAACATGTACTAACGAGGGGAAATCCCTAAGGGTCTAGCGTTGGACTAGCCCATTCTACGAATTCCGACTAGCATTGGACTAGCGGAAACGTACATTCATCCATCACATTCATTTATAAATATAGAAAGCAAGTAGACATGCAAAACACTCATAAACATATAGCACATAACACTTAGCATGCTCGACTAGATGCAAGGACCTAACAAAGCAAATTAACACATAGTAACTAAGCATGCAAGACAAATAAGACGATTAAAGCCCTAACTATTACATTTGCTAGCTAAAACAAAGAGGAAAGGGAAAATGGACCAAATTACTTGCTATGCCCTATCTATTACAAGCCAAGAGGTGTACACATACCCCATAAATGAAAATAAAAGAAAGATTTAAAAATAAAATAAAAGTAAATAAATGAAAGGCATTAATAAACATTTAAGAAAACCAAGTAGGCATGCAATTTTCATTTAGCAAATTGGATCACATAGGGAGATACAAAAAAAAATAAAAGAAAGTATACCGTCCCCTTTTGTGGTGCTAATAAGTTGGAAAAGGTTCTAAATTGGAGCTACAACCACTAAACAAAGGATTAATGTACCAATTTAATAGTAAATCAAACAACACAAATTCTTCAAAAACAAAAATTAAAGAACCACTAATAACTATGAAATTGAACCATTAGATCCCTTTAGATAATCAAACAAGTCCATATTCATCAAATGAAAATCCAAGTTAAAAGGGAAAGGAAACTCGAAGGACCCAATTGATTAATCTTTTCAATTGCTTAGGCCATGATAGAATAAGAAGGGATTTGAGGGGTTAAAGAGCTATTATAAGAACTCTTTTCATGCAAAAACATGCAACCTACGAAGGAAACTTGTTTCTTTGGTATATAAAAATCCTCCAAACACACACTAAACCCCTCGGAATACAGATTTTCCATCAACAAGGGTGCCAAAAAAAATGAAGAATCTTAACACCTCCTTAGGACCTTTTGAGAAGAAAATAGATGTAATAACATCAATAAAAGTAGACTGCAATAGATCCCTATTAAAATCAGGTATGACCAATTCGCTACTGTGAGTCAAATATCTTTCTCCACTACACTCAAAGGAAGCAGGTAATGCAGCAAAAGCAAGAGACAAAGCATCACTTTAATCCAGAAATAATCACAAAAGATAAAAGTAAACATGAAATTGGATCAATCCAAGGCATTTAAAGGAAGGTGAACAGCCCATGTAAAATTTAAAACAAGTAGTGACTTGATTGCAAAAACTAAAGAAATTTGAGAGGTCAATTTGATTGATTTTCCCAATTTTTTGGGTCATACTGGCATAAGGGGAAAACTTGAGGGGGTTAAGAGGCAATTTTGAAACAATTTTTCCATGCAAATTCATGCAAGCTACGTGAGACTTAAACTACTGCAACTAAAAATGCAACATGTTCTCTTTTGCTTCCAAGACAAAACCAAACGCACAGCTTATTGTTCAAGCTCGGATTTCAAACCCAAACACACAACTTTAATCTAGACCCAAACTCCATACTCACCACCATCCAATCAGGTAGAAAATCTAGAAATATTTCATGCCAAACTCTGGAAAATCATGCAAACATGTAAAGGAAAAAAAAACAAAAGGCTGCTGCAATCTCTTTGCGATTTCTACACCATTTCAGTCGAGATTTCATCATGCAAACGAGTTCACCAAACCCAGATTTTAACTATCAATTATCAACTAAATCAAACCCAAGATTTAAATGTACAAACAAAGTGATGAAACCGACTTGTAAGCTGTTGCCGAATAGAGCATTAAACTAATGCAGCAAAAATGATGTGAGAAACGTTTCTGCAATTTTCTTATAAACTCAGATTCTTATCACAATCTTGATTAGATGTAATTAAACTCAACGTCACAACTTTAGACCAAGCCCACAACTAAACCCACCATCATAATCCAAACAAACAAAAAAACCAAGAAGATATCATGCAAATTTCTGGAATAAACATGCGTGCAACAGATTTTTGTTTCACTCAAATTTCTGGTTTACACACAGCCAATTAATCTCATGCAGGGCTTAATCATCCAGTATTTAGTTAGCTAAACACACAGCCAATTAATCTCATGCAGGGCTTAATCATCCAGTATTTAGTTAGCTAAACACACAACCAAGCGAGGATCAAGCACTTTCCAGCAAATTTCATACTAAAATACCCAAAACAACTCCATCGGCTAAGCTGGAAGATTGGTCTAACAATCCAGCAACATCCAACAAAATTTTCCAGCCATACAACCGAATTCCCAGCCATAAAGATCACATGCAAGACCAAATAACAAACTATCTATCAGATTGGATCCGAAATCAAGTTCAAATAATATCCATAACCATCAAAATTTCCAGAAATTTTTCTGTTTAGCCCGGATGATCTTGCCTTAAGGCAGATTGCACTTTTGAATTTTTATTCCTCTGTTTTATCAAACTGATTGGCTACATGCAGGGCCTAAGTACTCATTATTAGCTGCATATTTATGATTATAAGCCCAAATTACAAAAATCAAAACCAATTTAAGCTGCACTACTCCAAGCAAGCTCACGGCAAAATTTCTAGCCAAGACAGAATTTTCCACAGCTTTGTTTTTACCATTTGATTGCGAAACTTAACACATGCAAGACTCTAATCCTGATAATCATCCAAAATCCAATTAGATAAACATCTTTCATGCTCAGATTGTCCAAATTCAGACCCATTCAGCAGCCAAAATAAAACAAGTGCATCAAGCTCACGGCAGGAGCTTTATATCTAACCAGAATTTCAAACAATCCTGCTCCCGGTTGGCTTGTATGCAATCTGACTTTGTATCTTTTCAATTTTCGGACTTAATCAAGGTTAATTAGTTTCATGCAGAGCTAAATCATCCAGACTTTGGTTAGTTAAACATACATATAGCTCAGATCACCAAAACTTGGTCAACCGAAACTGCAAATTTCCAGCTTAAACTCTCGGCAACCATTTTCTTCACAAACAGATTTTTCTATAACTTAAATTATCATCTAACCACACAATCCTCACATGCATGCCCTTAAACAACTTCATCAACCTATAAACATCTAGTCTAGGTCCAGAAATTACCTCAGTTTGGAGCTCAACACCCTCGGCTAGCTGCCAAAAAATGTTTCCCTCCTCTCGGCTGTCCAGAAATTGCAGCCCGCAACTCTTCCTCTCCCTTGCTCAAGCTTGCGTCTCAGCTCAAGGCTGAGCTCGGTTTGTGTAAGCTGTGGAGTTGGTGGTTGTGGTCGAGCCCAGCTGATGGAAGATGAAGAAGAAAATGATATCTCAGCAGTGGTGAAGGAGGTGAAGGCAGACGGTCCACACCCTTCCTCTTACTCACACTCTCTCGGTTGGTCTTACGGTGAAGCTGGGATTGAAGTTCGGTCCTCCCTTTTTCTCTCTGTCGTTAACTCCAAAGTAGTTAGTCACTCACGGCTCAAGGCAGACAAGCAAAAATGGAATCCGGAGATATTGTGTTGAGTAGTAGAAGCTGGAATAATCCAGTCATTCGCGGTAGTGGAGGTTGAGTATATATGTGATAATGGAAGATGGAACCGGCAATAAGGATGGAAGGTGCTAGTATATGAAGTGGAAAAATGGATTCGGCCGAAATGGAGTTGTGATTTTTATTTTGATTTTTTTCCTTTTTTGAAATTAATTGAATAAAACTGATAATAGAAAAAGATAACAAACAACAAAAACAACAAAAAAAAGTAATTTAATTAACAATGAGTAAAAACTAAATAAACTAGAATCAACAAAAATACAATTTTCCATTTTTCATCAATTTTCATCATTTTTTCTTTTCCTCAACTTAATAATTTAACAAAAATAATAGTAAAACTAAATAAAAACAACAATTTTAATTACAAACACATCAAAGTAAACAAACTAAAATAACAAAATTACCATTTTCGATTTTTCTTTCATTTTCATCATTTTTCATCATTTTTCCCTTCTTTTTTTCACAAATTTTACGTTAAAACTTAAAACTAAAACTAAAACTAAAACGTGAACAAAATTAATATGACAAATAATTAGCAAATAAAAGACAAATAAAAAGGTAACAACTAAAATGCAGACAATCTAAAACAAAATCATGAATTAGATGCAACATACAAATTATTTAAAAATTTGGTGTCTACAAGTCCCACGGGTAATAGATGACAAAAAGTGCTGGATACTAGGTTTGTTTTTGTTTTATTCCTTATCCGCTGCAGGGACCATGAGACAAGTAGTAGTTTTGTTTTAGAATAGGAGAACTTCATGGGTGGACTTTCTTCGTCCAATTCCTTCGTTTTATTTATTTTCTTCTTTTCCGTCTCTTCTAAGAGAACGAGGGGAACATAGCTTGTTTTCGATAATAACTTCTGCAATTTCGCATGGGATTTCCTCCATGTAGATGAACTAAGTTTCTCATCTAGTCGAAGGCCAACTTGAAGGCGCGGTTCCAAATATCTGTGAGATTGAATTAATTTTATTTATTTCTTTTATTCATTGGTATTTGTATGTTTCCTGATTTAATTGCTTATGCTTGTTATGTTATCTGAATGTCAAGGACCCGATATTCGAATTAACCTAATGATCTAATGCCAAATTAATTGATTGAATCCATAATTGTTCAATTGATTAATACCAGTGGTGACTAGCGTGATTGATTTCATGTTAGGAAAACGTATAATCTAATTTAAACAAACCCTCGTAGCGTATTTATTGGTTAGGGTTGGGATTTTCTAATTATTAATGCAATCAAGTAATTAAATCCTACGGTCGTACCTAGGGTTACTTCTTGGTTAGAGAAATAGTTAACGGTCGTACCTTAACTATCGAGAAATTAAGGAAAGACTGGTTGTTCATCACGTGTATAACAACTATAACCAATCTAGTAATGAGTAATTGAATTATCTTTGCATCGATGATCAGTTGAATGGCCCGTGTCTAAAAAGTTGTATCTTTGACTAGAGTCGTATTGGTTATTGATGAATTCTTGTTTATTTCTATTAATTGTTTCATTAGTTAGTTAATTAGTTATTTTATAATTTTCAAAAATCCCCCATGCTCTGAACTCTAGAGGAAACGAATTATCCCCAGTCCCTGTGGATTCGATCCTACTCACCGCTATATACAAAATTTGTATCTTTCTTGAGTAGGTAATTATTATTGCACAGACTCAACAACCTGTCAATTTTTGGCGCCGTTGCCGGGGACTGGTGCCTAATTAATTTGTTTCTTTTTGAATTCATCTTGTTTTCTTTCTTTTTTTTTCTTTTTTTCTTTTCTTTTTTCTCTAATTTTTTTTTATATATAGTTTATGGCTGCTAACATTCCGTATTTTGGTGATAGACTGGATTTTATTTCTAGAACGGGTTATGAGACTCATGCTTTTTCTAATGATCAATTGGCTGTTGCAAATTGTGGAAGTTATTTTGCCTCAAATCATTCAACTGACATATACCCCGCATTTCAAGATGGCCTAAGTCCTCCAATCGATACTTTTGGAGATTTTTCACCTCAAAATCAAACGTGGTATGACCCTTATTCAAACGGATATGATCAAGGATGGTGGGATGATTCCAATTTCAATTATTGACCAGGCCAATGGGTTTTCAACAACAAGAGTCTCAACAACCATTATCCATGTCAGGTATATCTCTTGAAGAAATGATTGAATTACTAACTGCTAATATATATCGATTTCATCAGGAGATTAGTAACCTGGCAGATCAAGTGCATATATTGGCATCCGAGATGGCGGATCAAGTGCATTTATTGACATCCAGGATAACGCAATTAGCTTCTAAGATGTGTGAAAAATTATCCTCACAGACCAACACCGACCTTGAAGAAGATGAGAGTGCAATTATCCTAACAAGTAATAGGGAACTACAAGAGTCTCAAGAAAATAGATCTAAAGATGCAATTGAAAAGGAAGTTGAAGTGCAAGAAATGAGACTCCAACATCAACTCGTTCAAGTGAATGAATCCAGTGAACAATCTCCAGATGCGGTGACATCCCCTCCATTCCTTAATCAATATTCTCCTGACTCTTATTCTTCAATTCCTGTTAGTGAGATTGACTTTATTATATCAGAAAATTTTGAATTTCATGACAGGAATAAATTAAGAGTGGTGATGGCAAAATATCTTGAGCTAACAAATGCGCGTGATGGAGGAGTGAATGGAGAATTCAGATTATTGTTGACTTGCTTGGTGCCATCAACTAATCCATGAAAAACCGTAACTCATGTATTCAAGGATTGCTCTATTTACGAGAGCTATCAGGATTATATAGAGGATGAAATACTAAAACGAGTCACAGGATTTTATCCTCCCTGAACAAACATGACAATGTCTAGCTAAAAACGTTAAAGAAAGGCACTTTTTGGAAGGCAACCCAAATATTGGTTTTATTATTTTTCGTTGTTCAATTCATTCGTTTTGTCATTTCTCATTTGGGTAGTAGTCGATTTTAATATTTTTCCCCACTATGATCAGGACAGGGAATCTTGGTGTGCCTACGCTGTGTCAGTGACTCCAAGAGTCAGTGGACTATTACCAATCTTGACGTGCTCACACCATGTTGGTAAAATCTTGACATCTCACGACGTTGGCAGGAAGTGAAATCTTGGCGTGCCCACGCTGTGTCAGTGACTCCAAAGGTCAGTGGACGATTTTCTATCTTAGCGTGCCCACGCGGTGTTTGACGACCCAAAATCCAAAAAGAAAAATTTTAAAAATTCACATTGAGAAAATTCAAATTTTCAAAAAACATTTTTTTTCAAAAAATTCAAATTTTGAAAATTTAAATTCAGAAAAAAAAATTGGAAACAAACATTGAAAAAAAACCCCCCAAAACCATTTTATTTTCTTTTATTTTTTCCTTTTTTCTTTTTCTCTTTTCTTTTTCTTTTTTTCTTTTTTCTTTCTTTCTTTTTCTTTCCTTCTTTTCCTTTCTTTCTTTCTTTCCCTTTTCTTCCCCTCTTCCCGTGCTTCTCCTTCTCCTTTTCTATTTTCGGCCACCGCTCTCCTCTCTTCCCTCGCACGCCGTCCACCAACAGCCGCTGCCGCTGTCCGCCGCTCACCCAAGGCGAGCGCACCAGCTCCCTCCATCGCGAGCCACCAGCCCGCGACCACCGTCGCTACTTCCAAGTTCCACCGCCAATCCTAGCCGCGATCGCCGTCGCCACCTCCAAGTTCCACGCCAATCCTAGCCGCGACGTCTCTCTCTCCTCACCGTCCTCTCTTTTTCTCTCTTTCTCTCTACCACCTAGCAGTCGCGCGCACCCAGGGTCGCGGCTCCTCCTCACACGTTTGCCTCCACAGCGTAGCCGCAGCCAAGCGCGTAAACGCGCGCCCTCCACAACGCCGCTATTGCCCGTACGCATGCCATCGCTCCACCACCACGCCGCCACCACCGCACTTGCCCACCCTGGTGCCAGGTTTTTTCCTTAATTTTGTGACACCCGATATTCTGGTTGCTTGACATTGATGGGATTTAGATGATATTGGGGTGCTGTTTAGTGATTGTGTGGGTTTCTTAGTGGATTGGGTTGGTTGTTTGATTTAATTCTTCCCTGTGTGTACACTAGTGGTACTCGTTGTAGTAGTTTGCCTAACATTTATTCATTCTCTTTGGTTGGTTGCTTGATTGAAAGCTCAAAGCTTGTGACTAAGTTGTTATTGCCTAAATTCTGACCTGCTATTACTGGACTTGCTGAATTCTTGGGGACATTTGTTGGGATTTTGGGTGGATATGTGTCCAATTGCTAAAATTTGTTGCTTTGTTTAATCACTCGCATTGATCCTAGTTTGTTCAAGTGAAATTGGTTGGACGTCCTTTGCCTGTTGAGTTTAACTGTTGCATTGTTTGGGGTGGTTTTCTGGTATTGATTGAATTGCTGGGCGTAAATTGCTCAGGGCTTTACATTGCTAAGGGCTTTACATTGCTAATTTGGTGGGCCATTTATTGTGCATTACCCTTTTAAATTGGGAGACACCTGTACTTATTGGGTTGGTTATTGACTTCACTAGAGGATATTGATTTCTATTGATCTGCATTTACTTGTTCCTCTATCTGTTGGCAATTTTGTTTCTGTTGATAGGGTTACCTATTAGCGACAATGGTGAGATCAAGATCCCCTTCTAGATCCAGAGCCTCTCGACCTCAGCCTACCCTAACCCAACCCAACCATTCCCGCCTCACCCACCGCTGTGGCCCCGTCACGGTTCCCGTGATTTCAGGGAAGTTTCGTTGTCTTTCCTCTTGCTTTTGTTATTTATTTGTTACATTGAGGGTAATGTGTGATTTAGGTGTGGGGGGATTTGGATTCAACTAGTGGATCTCTTCAATTTTCTGTCTTTCTTTAATTTTCTGCCTAGCTTGCTGTTGTCTTGGTGAATATTTTGGCAACTCACTCTTCTATTGTTGGTTGTAGTTTATTCCATGAATTTAGTTTCGATGGCAAGTAAGAGCATGTTGTCCTGGTGAATATTTTGAATTTAATGACTTGGTGCAATTTGTGGCTAACTTGTTTAGGCACTGTAAATATTTTGCTGGCACTGTTGTGTGGATTGGTCCCCTGTTAACCTTAGTTCTCCATGTTTAGGAGATGACGTGGGCCATGATCTTTAATTGTTTGCTATTTTGGTACTTTTGAGAATACATTGGCTATACTCTGCTAGTGTCGTCACCCAGTAACCGGGAGTCTTCACCACAAGTGTCGATTCTCGAGTCAAAAAGTGACGATATCTATGAGTAGGTAGTCTTGGAGTTGTGAAAAGTTGAGTAACTGGACTCTTTCATTTAAAAATGTCAGAGTTCACGTCAAAAGACTTGAATGGTTTGGGACTAAGCATTTATTTGTTCAAAAAGAAAAAAAAAGAGAAGAAGAAGAAGAAGAGAACAGATGTGGAAAATATGTAAACCCATGATCATGTTGGCCCGTCGATTATTGGTTTTCAATGTTGAGATTTTGGTTGCCAGTTGACTCAATTGCCGACTGTTGCTAGTTCAATATTTTGATTTCCTAGGCGAGTTAGCCATGAATTGGACGAGTCTGTGATCTTAGGAGCTAACCGGGAGAGATATGTCTTGACACATAGCCACTAAACATTGATTTTGGTATAAGCTCAGCTTGGCAATAGATGACGTGAGAGCTGGCCATGATTGAGTTTAGTTGTCCCCATGCTTGAGGGCAAGCATGATTTAGGTGTGGGGGAATTGATAGGATGTCAATTGTTAGTAATTTTATTGTTAATTTTCCTCTTTGTCCTTGCCAAATATTGTTTTAATTATTAACATATACTTATATTTGGAATTTGGACCTATCTACAGGAAGTGGAACTGAAAAGTGCTGTAAAAGGGGACCTTCTTGAGATAATTGCTCCACACGTGAGAGACTTCTAAAAGCTCCACGAACATGGTCCACATGGAGAGCAGAAACGGATTTCCTATCTTTGTGCTGATGAAGAATTGATTTGCACTACGAGTCCCACGGGTAATAGAAGACAAAAAGTGCTGGACGCTAGGTTTGTTTTTGTTTTGTTCCTTATCCGCCGCGGGGACCACGAGACAAGCAGTAGTTTTGTTTTAGAATCGGAGAACTCGGAGAACTTCGTGGGTGGACTTTCTTCTTCTAATTCCTTCGTTTTATTTATTTTCTTATTTTCCGTCTCTTCTAAGAGAACGAGGGGAACATAGCTTGTTTTCGATAATAACTTCTGCAATTTCGCATGGGATTTCCTCCATGTAGATAAACTACGTTTCTCATCTAGTTGAAAGCCAACTTAAAGGCGCGGTTTCAAATATCTGTGAGATTGAATTAATTTTAGTTATTTCTTTTATTCATTGGTATTTGTTATGTTATCTGAATGTCAAGGACTAGATATTCGAATTAACCTAATGATCTAATGCCAAATTAATTGATTGAATCCATAATTGTTCAATTGATTAATACCAGTGGCGACTAGTGTGATTGATTTCATGTTAGGAAAACGTATGATCTAATTTAAACAAACCCTCGTAGCGTGTTTGTTGGTTAGGGTTGGGATTTTCTAATTATTAATGCAATCAAGTAATTAAATCCTACGGTCATACCTCGAGTTATTTCTTGGTTAGAGAAATAGTTAACGGTCATACCTTAACTATCGAGAAATTAAGGAAAGACTGGTTGTTTATCGCGTGTATGACAACTATAACCAATTTAGTAATGAGTAATTAAATTATCTTTGCATCGATGATCAGTTGAATGGACCGTGTCTGAAAAGTTGCACCTTTGGCTAGAGTCGTATTGGTTATTAATTAATTCTTGTTTATTTCTATTAGTTGTTTCATTAGTTAGTTAATTGGTTATTTTATATTTTCCAAAAATCCCCCATGCTCTGAACTCTAGAGGAAACGAATTATCCCCAATCCCTGTGGATTCGATCCTACTCACCGTTATATACAAAATTTGTATCTTTCTTGAGTAGGTAATTATTATTGCATAGGCTCGACAACCTGTCAGTGTATGGTAGTCAAACCGCTGGAACTAATTAAAGAAGAAAAAGGTTGTAATTCCAAAGCCTTAAACCATTTTTGCAGACCTAGCTTGCCTTGCGATGGATAGGAAATCTTATACATATGAAGAAAGCTTTTCGGTCAAATGGTACTTTCCATCATGTGCATAACCAATTGACAAACAAGTGATACAGTCAATTTGCAACCGGCGCCATAGTTGATTGATAACAACAAAAAGGAAAAAGTAATCATTGCGATTTTTTTCTCTCAACTAATCTATCAAATTAAAATCTTTTTACATTTCTCTATCTTCTTACTTATTTGAATTAATTTTTGGGATAATTTCAGAAACCTCCCCTGAGGTTTCTGGTGATTTCACTAAGCTCCCTTAAGGTTTTCAATATTACACTTACCTCCCTTAATGATAGACAATGACTATAATAACCTTCATAATTTTTCAAAAGACAAGCCATTGATTAAAAAAGGGAAAAGATAACAGAATAAAAAGAAAAGAAAAAAAGGAAAACAATTCTTCTTTATTAGGTAAATATATTGTGATCATTAAATTGTAACCTTCTATCACTCAAATATACTAACCAAGATAGATGTCTCCTTTCTTATCGTCATCATGCCATCACCATCCCTATCACCTTTCTCAAAGTGTCTTTTGAATTCCTGATCTCCTAAATAAGCTAATCCAAAACTTGTAACTCTTTTTTATTTTGCCACTCTATTTATTAAAATCTTGGTAATTCTATCTGTAAATTGAAATAGAATGGAAATCTAAAATTTTCACACAAAAAATCCATTTAAAGTGAAAATCTAAAATTTTCACATAGAAAACCCATTAAAAGCTTTACCTCACTAAGCTTATTGTCATGCTACTGCTATTGATGATGATGGAAGCAATCATCACTACCAACAACCCAATTATTCATATCATTGAGTACAAAAAAGCTACTGGATTACGAGAAAATATAATTTGATAAATTGTACTAAAACTACTACTCCAAAGTCGCACTTTGTTGATATTTTTCCTAGTTCCTCTTGATAGATACCAAACTTGTTCTCAATAAAATTGTGTCAATTCAGAGAAAAAATGTGGGCTAATTTAGGATGACCAACCCAAATGTTGAGTGCTGAGATTAGAAGAATTTTGGTAACTGAGCGCTTGGCCATTTGAGTGGGAAAAATGTAAGGATTGTGAGTTTTATGACTAATGATTTGATAGACAATATAAGAAAGAAACCTGTAGAGAGGTAAAGATTGTGAAGGTAAGAATTACGACAGTGGATTTTGGCATCTAAGACAAAGAGTTTGTTCGAAAGACGAAAAAGAAGTGATAAGAGTTTGAAACTTTGGGTGGATGTAGAAAACCGTGGGGATGGGAACTATCAATGCTTTATCCTTAATCCAATGTTGGATTTATATGTGAATAATTATGTGTTGCAAAGTGTCAAATAAGGTTAAATCTAATTAAAGTGATCAATTATGATTTGGACTTTAATTTATCTAATAGGATGTGGGCATTTAATGTGTTGAGATTTAAGGGTAATTTCTATTTTTATAATGGAATGAAATAGGAATCCAAAAGGTAACAAGATAGTTAACTATAAATAGGGTTATGGTCCCCAAGTCACACGTATTGTTATTGTCATATTTTCTAATATCATAAAATAGTTCTTTCCTGATATCCCATCGTCATGAAAGATACCAGAGAGAAATTTAAAAGGTCTTCACAAAGGATTAGCGAATACGTGTTGGCCTAAAAGGCCACCCAAAAAATTTCTAAAGATTCAAGTATCAGTTGATCAACATGAATCCAAGTATGCTTCCACGTTTATATTAAAGTTCTATTCAAATATCTGATATTGAGATCCTGAAAGTTCGAACAATCAAGACATTGGTTAAGCAATAAAACTCATAATTTTGGTAGTATACAAGTGTATTCTTGACTTTTAAAAAATTTTAATGATTATTCATATTAAGGAAATTTAGATGAGGGCAATTTTGAGCATTCATATACTTTTTTGGTCGCACATCATTAAGGTGAAACCCAAACCTATGTTTTAGGGAAGGTATGTGTAATTTTCAAAACATGAGGGTAGCTATTTGAAATTACTAGAAACCTCAAGGGAGGTTTCTGAAATTATCCCTTAATTTTTTAAGCATACATGTTAATCCACCCAGCTTAGTACATACTACCATACATGTACTGATAATTTAGATCATTTTTACAGCAAAGTTTCTCAATTTGTTTAGAATAAATAGATCATTTTCATCTTGACTTAAACAGTTTTGTTCAATGAACTAAACAAACGTATGAAAATCTTTGTTAAGTACTCTTCATGCATTAATGCATGAGCAAAATCTAGCTTCTTATTGTCCAATTTAATACCCATCGATCATTGATTAGAGAATATATTGCTTGGTCTTTTAATTGTCACTACTAGTTCTAGTTAGTAAAATTCAAAATCGAATATTTTTGGTGTCGCGTAGTTTTCCTTACTCTTAAAAAAAAATTGTACTTATTGACTAAATATATAACGCACTTGTAACTTTTCATGATTAATACTTCTATTTTGTCAAAATTTAAAGTAAACAGACCAGTCATTTGCAGCTCCAAAAATCATTCTCGAGAATATATGGAGAAAGCGTCAAAGAGGCTCATAATTGTTGCTTTTACTGTGATTGCTTCATGTTGGTGTCTCTCTCATGCACACACTAACAAGTAAACAAACCAGATGCGGATATATAGTTATTGTTCTTACATAATTCAGTGTACTATTATATAATTTTGTTATATGCGTAAATTTTATTCATACGTATCAACTCAACAGGTAAATATAACTTGGGCCCTATTTGGCACTTGAGTCTTTTGCCAAGTTTGTCTGCTACAAGTTTTTTAAAAACTTTAGCTACAGTAACCTCAAAAAACTTCTCAAAATTTTTAAACTATACACTTCAAAATATTCAAAAAATTTGCACATTTCAAAAAAAATTTTAAAAATTTCTACAATAAGATACAATAAAATTTTAGACAAACATCCAAAAAACTCACTTGCCAAATAGGGCCTTGGTCTGTAAGCACCTACACCAAATTTTAAAAGAATTATAACAACTATATAGAATTGCGCCTAACCTAGTTGTACCTACACTATTTCTCAAATGAACAAACTACTAAGACCCTAGCACCATTGTGTTTACTATGAATTTATTCTCAATTTGCTAATTCTTATACCTTTTTTTAAATTTACCAAGTCGTTGCTAGCTGTCGAAAAGCATAGCGTGATTGACATTAATATTCCTCATGTTTTTCAGGGACATCAATCTCTGAATGACAAATCTGGTTGAAGTACAACAATATTGCAGGTGGAAGAAGAAGGTGAACCATTAATGACGTTATTGGAGTCTCTTTTAGTTTTAGCTAATAATGTTGGAGAAAAAGTGCCCTTTACCATTGAATAACATTATAGATTAATTTGGTCTTTAAAAGTCATAGTTAAATTAAAATTTTCAAGTTTAGTCCTTTAAAGTTGTGGATACTAAGCCAAAGAGGTCACATAAGCCAGAATGGAAAACGTACAAAGAGGGTAAGCCCATCTTAAAAATAAATGCAGAGATTGCTCAAAGGGTAAAAAACAAAAAAATCATCCGTGATAAATCTAATATATAGAAAAACCTCCTGTGGTTTCAAAACATACAACACGACACTCCATACTTTGAACTAAATTATAAAGGTGACGGAATCCGTTAAACTTAAGGGAAATTGTAATTCCTGAGTCTATAGTATAGGGTATTTCTAGCCCTAATTTTCAGACACTTTCCAAAATCTTTAAAATCCAAGCCACATAAGTAAAGATTGATATAAAGTTTTATATACATATTTGTAACATTCAAATTTACCGTGCTTGTGATACTACTAAGATTGATGGTAAACATAACTGCCTTAACATTTGATATTATTAAGTATTAGTTGCAAATTGAGGAATTAGAGGTTATGAATTCAAATCCCTCTACCCCTTATTTCTTAAGTTTCATTCCTCTCACACTGAAAAAAAATTAAAAGAAAACGGTTCTTCTGTACCATTTAATAATAGATACGGTATCCTATGCAAAAATAATGACTAATTAACTTGCTTTTCAAAATTACTATGCATGTATATTGCGGAGGAAATTTAATAAGATGTTACGTATTTAAGAAGTCCATCCCAGGCAAGTTTGTAATTGCTATCCTTGCTGTCCAGAGGAACCACCCTCTCATCCAACCAAAATATGCTCCATTTTGGCCAATCCACTGATTCCTTGTAAGGGGCCCGAGCTAGATACCTGTTGTATTGATATTAAAATTAATCAGGCAATCAATATGTAAAAACTGTACTCTATTAAACACGAAAGAAGGTAACATTAATTTCTTGCTTGCATGCTTTGACAGAATTAAATTATTCTTTCGTACTGTTGATTTACCTCATAGTGTCGATGAGGCTGCCTCCTGAGAGGACCACATTGAAAAAACCTTTTTCTTTGATAAATCTTTCGAAGAGATCGGCAATGTATCTAGCCAGGGCCACTGCGACACCATCCTCGGTGTCGAATTTTAGGACGGTCCTGTTTCCGATTTCACAAGCCATCTCTGCTGCCTTTGATCCGAGACTTTTAGTTGTTTTAGCTTTGTTGAAAAGTGGATTAGGCTTGCAACTTGCTGCTCATTGTAGAGATTCGAGCGGGATGGGACGTACTTATAACAGCAAAATTTTCGGATCACCAGCCTAAATTTTTCCACATGGGAAATGAAGGAAAGAAAGCTCTGCAAGTAAAGAGTTATCAATAGCAGCCATTATTTGACTTAGATTTTTCTACATGGAAAAGTGAAGGAGAGAAATCTTTGCACTTAGATAGTAATCAGTAGCCGCCACATGTGATTTGTTCTAATATGATTATATACCGTTACGCTGCCACACACCAGTGTTGGTTCTAAACCAAAATAAATCATATAAGTAACAATGATTTCTCTAATAAAATTTAACAAATAAATTAACAAAAATTCATACCTCAATATTGCATTAAAAATGCAAATAATTGTACCATAAAAATGTTAATTTGGCATGGGTTGAGGCGCGGACCAAGTCGCTCTCTTTAAAACGATTCGCGCCCCTACGGAGTGTCCTCCGGTGTAGTAGGTCTCAGCACGTCGCCACCAGGATACAATAGCCCAGCCTTTTGCACACTGTAGTCTACTCCAATCTACACTATTAGAATAAGACAGAAACCTCCCACTAACACTGATCTTTGGCCTATAAACTCTTATAGTAGTGGAAGAAAAATAGAAGGTAGTATAGAGATAGCAAAGTATATATATGAGGTTTGGTTGATAGATGCCTTATATATGGCTAACGAAACTAGGAAATATAAAATACCAACATTAATAGGAATTTCACCTCATATTTCAGTTACAAATTAAAAAGTCTAGATCCATTGTATAACGGCAAAAAAATTACTAAATGAATTCATAAAACCTAATTATTACATAAGTTACAAAAACAAGACATAAATCTCATAAGTTACACATTTAAATGTTTCAATTTGTAACTGAAAATTTATTTAATTTGAATTCAAAATAAATATGTGATATTTTTTATTAAAATATCCAACAATCCCCCACTTATTTTAATAAAAAATATAATATTCAAAACTTAACACTTAATAGGGCAAAGATTAAAAATTCATGCATAATGAAGGTGGCAATGCCTTTAAACCTTCACTTAGTGCTCAATAATTCCCGTGCTAGAGTCAAAGTGGACTTAACCTTTAAACGATGACTACTTGAGGGCACGTGAAATCGTATCACACACATGAACCTTTCAGTGTTCTAAAATAGGTTTCATAAGCCAGCACATTTATAGCCTTGTGCTTTATCCCGGTTTTCACGAGTGCTCTAGAGAACCAGCCCAAATTGTCATAGGAAGCGGCCCTACTTCCACACTCATATAGGTGAGTCTATCAAGGATGCTCCTATGACTTAGACATCCCACCCATAAGGGCTATAGAACTCATTTAGGGAATAAAAATCCCAACCTCACTTATCGTCATTGGATCACAAATGCACTTACATCATAGGGATAGACAATATAATCAAAGTAGTGCATATTAATCAACCAAATCACTCTATGATTCGTTTGTCTCCAACCTAGTTCTTGGGATCTCCAGTCCCTAGGTGTTTGTATCATCATAGGTGATTTTTAACATATATTGGACTTTTGTCTTATCCCCTCGATGTGTATCATATCCTTGACTCAGGCTTGAGATTTATTTTTTCAACACAAATAAAATAACAAAGATATGATATTCTCGAATTTTTTCAAATAATCTCTTAGTGGTCCAAATACATGGAACCAATCTTCGATGAGAAAATTTCTCATCCATATATTTTTGCCAAATAGTGTAGGCGTATATTTACTCGTATGTAATTTTTTAATTTTTTCCAAGGCCAGTAGTCTAGTGATGCACTAGAAGCCATTCTCAAAAAACTCCATGGTTATTTTTGCTTTTGCAAAAATATCAAAAAATATTTCAAGTACCTTCACATCAGGTCATACTTTTCAGTGAATGCTAGTCTGCACAACTCAAAATAAAGTTAGAATAGATTCAAAAAACAATAATTATGTTATACTCATAAATTGAGCAAATAGAATGGGCATATATTTGCTCACGTCAAGCAAAGCCACATTAATTTCCATCATTTCCGTAATCTTCTCAGTGGCTGGTAATCTAGTAACCCTCCACTCTCATAATCCTCAATGAATTTTCTTTTGCAAGAAAACTTCATAAGTAATTCAACTCTATCCAAATCATGCCTCACTTTTTAATCTGCACAACTCAAATTAGAGATTAAGAAAATTCAAAAAATATAATAGTCAATGCACTATTATGCTTTAATTTCAAAATTCAACCTGCAAGTAATGCAAGCCTTATAATGAAAAATCTCAAGGGTTTCAAAATTCATAGCTACCAGCTTAGTCAACATCCACTGTCTGCATTTCCATGCAAGCATAGTCTCACTATAGTCATGCTTGGCAAGGAAATTAAGTATTCTAGTTTGCATTAAATACAAAGACAACCACATAACAAACAACATGAAATAATTTAATACAAATCCAAAAGTTGTTGGTTGCCTGCAAATTGATGGCTTTTGACTCGAATACATATTTTTCAATGTACAACATCACATTTTCAACTCAAAAATTCATATTCACAATTTTAACAAAATACAAGTCAAGAGAATAGAGTTGTTGAGAATTATATGGCTAATAACTTTATATTTCACAACTTCAAGCCACTAAAGCTATTATCCATGTATATAATTTTTCCTTGGTGATAGTGTAATCTTTTCTTCATGCATTATCAATACCATTTATTGCTTGTGAAAATGCAAACCTCAAGCTTGACTAAGATCATACGAATTCAAGACAAAACTAGAGAATTTTAAACCCCCACTATTTGAATATAACTTGAACCCTCATAATTGCAGTTTTTTTTTTTTTGATACATCTTGATACCACTATTCTTAAAACAATAACTGGCCACGTTATACATGCATTTCATGGAGTATATATCTTTATCACCAAATTAATCATTTATATGCCAATGCAAAAATTCTCAATCGGAATAAATCCATTAATATAAGAGACATTGAAAGTTCACTATGTAACATGACAAGTTTATGCGAAAATAGTTGCTTCATACAACATATATTAAAAACTCAAAAATGGCAAAAATTATTGTATTTGGTCGACTAATATACAAAGACATCATGCAAGTACCATGTTTCCCTTGAACAAACAAATACATGATATTATGTTAATAATAGGCAACTTGGATTCAAAGGTATATATTGTGAATTATTTATAGGCGCTTACACAATATTGATACCAGACTCTAAAGCACATAAAACCAATGGATATTATCCTTTCTAGTCTTAGTCTATAATTATGACCATTCACATGAAATATCTTGTTTATTAAAGTTTGTCCGGATTATGTTATACACCATGTAAGATTCTCATCGTCGGGATTATGTTAGTTTTATGATTAGATTATTTAGAAGCAAAACATGCAATGATAACCTTATCTTATGTGAAGAGGCTATCATCTTAAAATTGTTGGTTCTAGACCAAAATAAATCATATAAGTAAGAATAATTTCTCTAATAAAATTTAACAAATAGATTACAAGAATTCATACCTCAATATTGCATTAAAAATGCAAATAATTTGTACCATAAAAAATGTTAATTTGGCATGGGTTGAGGCGCGGACCAAGTCGCTCTCTTTAAGACGATTCGCGCCCCTACGGAGTATCCTCCGGTATAGTAAGTCTCAGCACGTCACCTCCAAGATAACAACCCAGCCTTTTGTACACTGTAGTCTACTCCAATCTACACTATTGGAATAAGACAGAAACCTCACACTAACACTGATCTTTGCCCTATAAACTCTTATAGTAGTGGAAGAAAGATAGAAACTAATATAGAGATAGCAAAGTATGTATTAAGTTTGGTTGATAGATGCCTTCTATATAGGCTAAGAAATTAGGAATATTAAAATACCAACACTAATAGGAATTTCACCTCATATTTCAGTTACAAATTAAAAAGTCTAGATCCATTGTATAAACGGTCAAAAATTACTAAATGAATTCATAAAACCTAATTATTACATAAGTTACAAAAACAAGACATAAATCTCATAAGTTACACATTTAAATGTTTCAATTTGTAACTGAAAATTTATTTAATTTGAATTCAAAATAAACAAGTGAGCATTATTTTTGTTGTTTCGTTGTCATATACGCTACCGTCTCTGTCACGCCATAGTCTGGATGTGCCAGTCACGCAACATTCGCCGTATTCTCAACTTTCGCTTAAGAATATAAGGTAATATTAAATTAGACTAAAACTTATAAAGTATTAAATAGCATAACTAAATATAGTGCGGTACAAATCTTAAATGGAAGGTAGATTACAAGTGTCCAATAAGTTCATGCGTTTATTTTTTAGATGAGACAACGGGAAAAAATTAAATAAAACTAACAGCCAAAAGCAGTTAGACTGCTAATTTCTATCCATTTACCTAATAAAAATCATTCTCAAGTCTTTAATGTAAACCAACTCATACTCTTCAGAATATGCAAAAGTGATAAAAATTGGAATGACCGATAAGTCGTTAATAGGTAGCGCCTACCCCTCTGTTGGACCATGCAATCATACCTTTACATATACATACATACATACACATATATACATATATATATGTCAAATTATTTGCACACCATTCACGTGTATAATTATTAAAAATAACGTTCTTCGTAAAACAGTCAGTAATAATGAGTGACACAATAATTTGTAAACATCTTATTCATAACCATACATGAAAGCCATAGAGTCATAAATCATTTCATATCAACTCATAATAAGTACATGCAATGACCGGCTTCTGAGTACTCAATTTAGAGATTAAACCCTTCTAGGTGAGCGACCAATAGATTTCATGACTACCGATTGGTTTCATTATATATAGGCCAATCAGCCGAGTTCTATACCGAACTATCATGACCTTATCAATCGGCCAAACTCTATGCCAGGCTACCATGACCATTAGATAAGACTATAACCCCTACCGTCTATTCCATGACTGTTTTGAACTTTACTTAACATAAATTCATTTCACACATCACATACATAGTTCTTTGATTTCACAAAAGATACCACTCATTTTGTACATAATAACATATCAAAATACTTCAAATAATTCACATAGTGCATCTTTATATAGCAAAAATAGAACTTGCATAAATACTCAAATAAATCATTTAATCAAGTAAATTTCAAATTGACACATCAAAATAAGATTAGTAATAGAAATTTCGCTTTGATTTTTTGAAATCCCAAAAGAGTAAGTACCATCTACCTTTGTCTGGCTACTCGAGTGGGACTACTTTAAATTTTTTAAACTTATGTCGTACCTATCAAATGCATAGATATTTTAATTAGTTGATATTTCTTATAGATATATAAATATACAAAACTCTAAGCAACTATAAGATTCATGTCTAGTGACGAGCGCGAGGTATACATACACAATTAGCTCATCCGCAATCAAGTTTTACATTTATAACTCTTAAATACCCCACACGCGATTTATCGCAAGTATACAAATCGTAAACGAGTATAGGGTATTAAGGGTCGATCTCACAGGGAAGATTGCAATTACCAGTGTTTTTCAAACTCCTTTATTATCTAGACTACCATAAATATGAAAGTAATCAAAATAACACTAGAAAGCTCCTAGAGATATGGAATTCCTCACTACTCTTGCAAATGAGATTACCGATTAAGTGAATGCAATTATCTTAACTAGTTATGGCGTAATTTCCTATTGCATGTGAAACCTACTCTCGTAGTAAATCAACTATACTTGTAATTAAGCCATACCTACTCTCGTGGTTATGAAATTAACTACAAGTTCATTTCTTCTATGAAATTACATGAAACAAGTCATTTAAACCACATAGGTGCACCTCTACTTTCGTGAGTGAACTCCCCATGTTTACCACTTCCTTGAACTAGTGTTAAATTCCAATTCTCATTGCAAATTTAACACCTTAGATAATCACAACTAATGGCCGGCTAATTATGATTAGAATATCAAAAGTGATAAATAACTTGCTCAAAATAATATCACCAAATAACCAAGTAAAGATCATAAACAAGATGTAGAAAGTTCATCCATACTCTAGGCATAAATTTTAACTAAACATGATAAAAACAAATACCAAACTTGTATTATAGTTAAACATGAATTCAAATACAAAAGAGAAAGTTATAGGAAAGAAGTCACCCTTGTCACATGAACTTCAAACTCTCCATCTTTGCTCCTCCAATCTTCCTCCAAATCTAACTACAAATACAAGAAGGATAAACTACTCTACCTATACTATATTAATGAACTAAGAAAAACTAGTGAAGACTATATTTTTGGTGAGTTTTCCTAGCCTTGCCAAGTTATCAAAATTGTCCTTCAAGGCTTCTATTTATAGAGAAATTTAAGAGCCAAATGAATTGTTTCTTGTTGTCATTTTTGACTCTTGAAACTTTTTTGAGTTGTTTTTCCAACTTTCCAGCCTTTTCTTGATTATATACAACCGAATTTTCTGGCTGGAACTGAGTTGGAAATGTTGCATGAAAGCAGGACAAGTTGGTCAGAAAATTGCAGCGTTCAGATTAGAATACGCGACTTTAGAAAATGCAACTTTCTGGTCGCGTATTGAACAGTCGCGTTTTGAGTTTTGTGTAATTCAACTACCATTTTCGTAATGATAGAGGCCGAACTAACTCTTCTGTAAAACATAAAAGTTGTAACCCTTTGAATTAGATTTCCAATGCCTCAAGAATCATCCAATTTAGAGTTCTCTAGACTGAGATATGACCAAAATACCAAAGACTGGTCAGAGCTCTGTTTTCAACTTTGGACAGCTGAGTTGAATTTCGGTATTTCAACTTTTAGACTATGAAAACGGCTGAATTGGACTTTGATGTCTTCATAACAAATGTAGATACGTCTCTTAGCTTCAAAATGGTATAAATATCATCTCAATCCAATGTATGTAGCCCAAGATATAGCTAAAATACCAACAGATGCCAAAGCTGACTTTTGTTTGATTCTTTTGTTCTCAAATTGCATTTCTCCTTTTACACTTCATATTTTATTTTCATCACTCTAAATCATCATCAATCATCCAAATATCTTCTCAATGGTCTCCATTGATGATTGAATCATTAAACCTGTAAAATATGAAATTTTTACCATAAAAATCCATAGAAATGCAATTTTCACACTTTAACCACAAAATGCATATTTTCACTAGAATCTTAGTTAATTATTTATAAAACTAAATAAAACACACCAAAACTAATTAATAAAGCACACTAAAAATACGTAAAATATACTCTTATCATCTAGATCATTATCTGAAGCCTAGAAGAGTTTCCTAAATTGGAAAGTTTCTATTTTGGAAAGTTTCCTAAATTGGAAAGTTTCTATTTTGGAAAGTTTCCTAAATTGAAAAGTTTCTATTTTTGAAAGTTCCTTTTTTCCTTATGTAAAGTTTCCTAACTCATAAATAATTGTTTATAATCATATTTATCTTGACTATTATTTTTTATTTTTTTTTTATTTTTTTATTTTATTTGTTAGTATTGTTATTGTCTTTATCAACACTATTTTATTTTATTTTCATTCATACATATATATATATTGGTTAATTAGTTATTATTATCTTTTGTTCTATTTCCATTTTTGCACCTGTATAAGTATTATTATTATTATTCATGTATATACAAATGTGTATTTATTTACCATTACAATTATTATCTTAGCCTATTCCACTTGTATTTATATTTATATTTTTGTTTATATCCTTAATTTATTTCATCCATATTTATATCATCATCATCATCATCATTTTAAGCATTTGTTTAAAAATCTAAAACTTATCTTACATTGTATAAATTAATCTAATAATGTTAGATTAAAATGTCTTAGACTTCTACTTAAACATCTTAAACTTAATTAATTAAGCATAAGCCTGAATAACTAAATCCTTAAAGCCCAAAATTATTTTAGATTAGTTTTTGAAGTTTAATACCCATGATAATCCATAAAAGATGGGTTGGTCATAGCTAAAATTTATCTATCGAACATTCACTAAACCCATACTATATTTTTGGCCCAAGTATACTTGCCACCTTTTTTTCGAATTTGAATAACAACGGCCCAAGCTCCTTATGCCCAAGCATTTCCTTATTTCTCCTAGCCCTAGCCTGATTCCCCTTCACACTTGGCCCAGCATCCAACTCAACTAGCCCACACATACCCAACTACATCTTGACCCAAACCATTTCCTTCCAGATCCGACCCATAAGACCGACCCGATTCATTAACCCATCAATTAGCGGGTCATCTTCTTCCCCATTTTTTTCCTTAACAGAATTTTTTTTTTCCTTTGGCCGCCCTTCATGCCTGACTTGGTATGAGAGGAGGGTCTTGCTCTCTTTTTTTTTTCTTCTTGCATTGCTGAAGAAGCTTCAGCAACGATGCAACTCTTTTTTTTTTTTTTTAAACTTTCCATAGAAATGGGTTTAGACTCTATTTCATCCCATAATATAAAATTTAACACACTATTCCTACTAATCCGAACAAGAATCTTCCTAAATTTCTCATACAGGCATATACATATCATAATAAATACATATACATAAAATCTTTAAAATAATTCATGAAGTTAATAAGACTTAAAAGAAAAAGTTTTAACATGCGTTTAAAAGTTACAGGTCTAGATGCTTAGTTCCCTGCTTATTCAACGGCGACGTCTTCTTCTTCTTCTCTATTCTCAGATGGTTCTTGATCTAAGGGAAGACAGATAATGAGAATTAGGAACGATGTTATTTCTTTTAATTGTTTTGATAAGTGTTTTAAATTCCTAATAACCATCCACTACATGGTAGTTACGTGGGTTAAGGATTTTAGTTTATCCTATTTTATCTCCTCCTTAACCCCCAATTACCTTTTAACATTCTCTACCAATTTTTTTTACTTTTTACCCATAGAAAATTACCACTTAATTAATGAGCAAAAATAAAAATTGAATATAACAACAAAAAATGTGGGTGTTACAGTCTCCCATAGTGAAAGAACCTTTCTCCTTATTGAGAGAGATCACCAATATATGCAATATACTTGTTTTAAAACAAAACTTTCCGAAAGTGTATATACTTGTGTTTTTTTTTTCAATTAATCAACAACATCTATACACTACTCTCACTCTAATATTCAAACAGAGGTCTAGCTAGGTCACGAAGTGTTAGAAGGAAAAAAAACCCATCTTTGGACGAAAAGGATGCATTATTGTACACCTTTTGATCAATTTAATTACAGGTGCAAAGATTTGAACTCTTGACATGCAAGTAGAACTATATTATATGCTTTTTATTACATTAGAGCTCAAAACAGGAGAGGCATATGACATTCAAAACCTAACGGGCTGCAAGTGAATTATCAATAACCACAAGGGAGATAACCAAAATTATCCCTCTTTTAAGTAAGTTGTTTTTATTTTATTTTTATTTTCTCCTCTTTCTCTTTTCTAACCAAACCATACAAAATTTTACATCCACAAAGTCAAATTTTCAGTCAATTTGTAGATATTATCATAAAGAAATAATAAAAATCGAATAGTGTCTTGGACACGCTTTTAGGACTTAAAATTAGTGATAAATACAGTAATAACATGATCTGTCGTTTAAAAATTTTCAATCCATCACAAACCTAACTAAGGGTTGACACACAGGTATCGTGATTAGTACCACTTCTTCCTTATTCAGTCCGTATATATGTTCAATTGGAGATAGGGGTTACTTTTAGTTGATGTAACCCACCTACTTATTAAATGTAATGCTAGCTCGTTGCTTTGTCATCAAGTTTTTTTTTAATTTTTTAAATTTTTTTTGTCCTAAAATTATGATGGTAAGATTCATTAGATTATAGATAAGGTTTACTCTAAAATATCTCTAATTAAAGTAATAACAAAAAAGGGCATTGTTAATACAGTTAGACTAACATATACTATGCCGCTTCTATATGAGAAGTAGTAGATCTCATCTATTGTGATGTGTAAAACATCTAAACTAGTATATGTGTGCTTGATAGGATGATTAAGTTCACTAAATTGATCCGCATAGAGACATCCTTTAAGTGCAAAAAAAATTAATCTCTAAGTGACATTTGTGTAAGTGATCTTTAGAATTAAAGTTATCATGATATCTTGAGTACGGATAGTTATACTTTATTTGTTATATGATTGCTCCTGTAACAGGTAATGCTTCCTAATTAAATTATTATGCTTCCTGGTCCATCTAAATTATTGTGCCTCAACCGAAATTTTGGACCAGTCCTTCGTGAATTTTTGGAAGCCAGTCCCTCCTATGAGTAGAATGTCCATGCAAAATTAGTCACGTGTTAATTTCCTCAATTTGTGGATTAATGCTGCTCTCGACCTTTATTGTAGTGATGGTTGCTAAAGTAATACATTTGACTTTCTTGAGGATGTCAATAATCAAGGTATATCTATAGGAGGAGCTAAATTCTTAGTACTCACTTAAAACCAAAATTCATGGTACTCCTCCCTCTTGTATTCAGACATTCGATATGGTGAAAACTTGTACCTAGTATTGAAAATTGCACAAGGTCTAGATTAGAATTGAAAGAGTAAATTTTATTAAAAAGTATAATGTTAATATTTTAATGTTCAATAGGAGATTATTTGAAATATTATTTAAAATACTTATTATAATAGTTTTTCTGATATGTATAATAAAAATATGTATGTGAGATAAAAAATTATTGAAGAGATAAAAATATGTTTTGAAAAATGTATTTATTATACAAGCGAACACTTTTTTTAGCAAATAATGCCTATCCAAACACACCCCCACATTGGTTTTTCTTTTTCTTTTCTTTATTATAATTATGGTTCTTATTTTTTATAAGCAAGTGGTTTTTCTTTTTTTTTTCCCCTTCCTCTCTTTTGGGAACAATGGACGTAAAGTTTTACACGCACAAGAGATCGATTCAATTGATTTTCAAAAGTTTATGTAATGAGCTTGTGAACAAAAGATGCTATTCCCATTTCGCAGTAGGACGTACAAATTTAAAAAAAAAAAAAAATCAACTTGAGGACTGGGGACAGAACCATCAAACGCATTCAGAAGATCTTTAGCCAGTCATTACGGACCAAAGAAACTGATGGGTTTTACTTGTGATTGTTTCTAGCTAATCTCTCTCTCTCTCTCTCAAAAGCATGCGCACACAAATACACTAGGAGATGAACAAACAATAACTCGAGACCCTATAACCATTATTAAGTTTAATCTTATTTATTCTTCAAGTGCTTTTTCCTCTTGGATAAAGTTAGTATATATATATATATATGGTAACAGTGTATGCACAAGTGGAACGAGATGAAAGACAGTTAATCACAATTTAAACTTCAATATTATGTATATTTGCACGGTTAATTAGTTGATACAAAATTTAGTTTCACGGGTCACACAACATTACATCATCATTTGGGACCAAAATTTAAATACCACATCACATTATCATTTGAGTCCCACTCTTCTCATGCAAGGAAAAATAAAAATGAAATTATTGCTGTCTATCGAACCTTTCCCACAAAATGATAGATTTGCTAAAAATCACATTGCCATGTTATCAAGCGGGCTCCACCGCCACATCACATCAGATGTGAATGATATAAGGTGCTTTATCTTTCGCGCCAGAGGAACTGCCATCTCATCCAACGAAAATATACTCCATTTTGGCCAATGCAACTGTGTTGTCGGATAGAAGATTATTTAGAATAATTTTTTTATATAAAATATTGTAGCAATTTTTAATGAAATTAAATATATTTCATTCTGGCCGATGTGATTGTGTGGCACTTTTTTGATATGATGCCTGTAAAATAAAAATATGATTAAAAATATATTTATAATACAAACAAATAAATTTATGTAAATAACTTGCTATCCAACTAATTCGGCGTGAGAACCCGAGTTAGATACGTATCCATATCAACATCAGTGAAGCAATCAACACATAAAAAGCAAACCATCATGCCGTATGGCATTGAACACATAAAATGACAACATTAATTTCTTTTTTTTCTGGGTAGGTGACAACATTAATTTCTTGCTTGCATGCTTTGCTAGATTTTAAATGACTCTTCCATATTGTTGATTATATACCACATATATATAGTATCGATAAGGGTACCTCATGAGGGGACCACAGTGAAAGAACCTTTTTCTTTGTTAAATCCATCAATGTTTGCAAATTTCTATTGATGGTTTTTTAATCTTGCATGTAAAAATCTATAACAAAAGTAGTACATGTCGTTCGTGAATTAGTCTGCAAATTTTTTTTAAGAGTGCCCCCTTAATTCTACTGTTTTTACCTGTCTTACCCAGCAAATCTCAAATTCTGGTTTCACCAATGCCCACAAACACATTAAAGAGGCACGGACATGTTGACTTCGGTGTTCAATAACTATTGGGACCTAAACATCATTATTATTTTCAGTGGATATAGCCCGTGTGATATATACTGCGAAGCATCAACTACGAATTTATAATTATTGACAGTGCAGAAAGGAAGCAACCACACTTTTCTGCCCTATATATACCGCTCTGTGAACTGAGACTTGAACCAGGAGATCTCTAGCCAGTCATTTGTAGCTCAAAAATTCAGCATTGAGAAGAAATGGAGAAAGCATCAAAAAAGCTGATACTATTTGCTCTCTTTGTGATTGCTTCATGTAAGTCTTTCCCTCATGCATGCTCACACAAATTAAAGAAAAATGTTTCCACATCCCATAAAAGTTAAGGTTTCTTACACATATATATTTGTAAAATGCAGAATTTGCCTATCCTAAGATTTTAGAAATCATTTTATATTCCACTGAAATTCTAAAAGTTCTCAATTATATTCAATTATGTACGTAGATGTTAGACTTCCTCACCGAGCTTTTTGCATATCTCAGCTTCTGGTTCACCCATAGCACACAAACACGCTAAAACAAGCACAGAACGTTGACATGGGACTTCAGTAACTATTGAGGTCTAATGATCATTAATTAATCTTGTTTAATCTTAAATTGCTAAATCTTATCAAAATTTACCCGTATCGACTCCTTATTTGAAAATTTTAGTGTGAAGACATAGAAACTGCTCATGATCTACAGGGACATTAAGCATTCGAAATAACTTGAGATGCAATGAAAAACGAACAACACAAAAACTATTTGACGAGTTAACCAATATGATTGGTGTAGTTTTAAACTATAAACTGTTGAGCTGAACTTGCAAAATTCATTTGCAGTGGTCATAGGGGGGCCAGTAGCAAAGGTGGAAGCCGCAAGAGTCCAACCAGCTGAGGCTGAAGCTGAAGCTATAGCTGAACAATTGATAACAACTGTGGAGTCAACTTTAACTGATACTGGAGGAATTTGCCCTTCCCGATGCTCTACTGATAGGCAGTGTCAAACCCTACTTTGTCGCAAGACGAGTTGTAAATATATCGCCCTCTTGCCCTTCAAACAGTGTGTCTAGTTTCTCCATAATTATCACTTGATTTCATCTCTTGTAGAACCAAGGGATTTGTAGGGCGCCTTCAATAATAAAGCATGTGAGAAATCATATGCAGTAGTGTCATGTATTAAGCGCCGATATGTATTTTTCTTGATGTTGTTCACTTTACTCTTTTGCTTGTACTTGTCTTTCACTGTACAGTGTACGTTTGATTTGGGTCATCCTGTAATAAAGTCGATTGTTATCTATATTGGCATTTATTTGGTACATGGATGAGAGGCCTTGAATCTTTATTTTGGTCATTTAATCTGGTCTTTAGAAGTTACTGTTAGATTAAACATTTTATGTTTGTGCCCTACAAGTTGTGGATCAATGAAGAACTTCATCTTTGTACTGAACTTAGTACTAATTTTTATTTATTTATTTATTTATTATTTTTGACAATAAAGAATTTATACCTTTTGATAACTTGAAAGTTTTTTATTATAGGAGTAACGTCTTACCTACCAACTAAGCTGTATTTTAATAACTTGGTCAATGTAGATAGAATTTAGTATTGAAAATTTGATGTTTTCCAAGGGATATTAAAGTTTAGGTATCTTTTAATTGTTACTTAATACAATTCTTAAGCGTAGCTCTTGGATACATACCTGCTTAATATTATCATGTTTGGAGGCTTAGGCACACGTGATAACTTTTGAACAAAGAAATGCAATTTGTATTCCCCAACGTTGCTCCCTAATTAAACAGATCAAGTACCTCGTAAAAATCGAATACCCATCGATCATTGATTAGAGAATATATTGCTTGGTCTTTTATTTGTCACTACTAGTTCTAGTTAGTAAAATTCAAAATCGAATATTTTTGGTGTCGCGTAGTTTTCCTTATTCTTAAAAAAAAAATTGTACTTATTGACTAAATATATAACGCACTTGTAACTTTTCATGATTAATACTTCTATTTTGTCAAAATTTAAAGTAAACAGATCAGTCATTTGCAGCTCCAAAAATCATTCTCGAGAATATATGGAGAAAGCGTCAAAGAAGCTCATAATGGTTGCTTTTCATGTTGGTGTCTCTCTCATGCACACACTAACAAGTAAACAGATAAGGTCACAATTTCGTGCGAATATATAGTTATTGTACTTCTTACATAATTCAGTGTACTATTATATAATTTTGTTATATGCGTAAATTTTATTCATACGTATCAACTCAATAGATAAATATAACTTGGCCCTGTTTGGCACTTGAGTTTTTTGCCAAGTTTGTCTGCTACAAGTTTTTTAAAAACTTTAGCTACAGTAACCTCAAAAAACTTCTCAAAATTTTTAAACTATACACCTTAAAATATTCAAAAATTTACACATTTCAAAAAAATTTTAAAAAACTTCTACGGTAAGTTACAGTAAAATTTTAGACAAACACCCAAAAAACTCACTTGCCAAATAAGGCCTTGGTCCGTAAGCACCTACACCAAATTTTAAAAGAAGTATAACAACTATATAGAATTGCGCCTAACCCAGTTGTACCTACACTATTTCTCAAATGAACAAACTACTAAGACCCTAGCACCATTGTGTTTACTATGAATTTATTCTCAATTTGCTAATTCTTATACCTTTTTTTTAATTTACCAAGTTGTTGCTAGCTGTCGAAAAGCATAGCGTGATTGACATTAATATTCCTCATGTTTTTCAGGGACATCAACCTCTGAATGACAAATCTGGTTGAAGTACAACAATATTGCAGGTGGAAGAAGAAGCTGAACCATTAATGACGTTATTGGAGTCTCTTTTAGTTTTAGCTAATAATGTTGGAGAAAAAGTGCCCTTTACCATTGAATAACATTAATTATAGATTAATTTGGTCTTTAAAAGTCATAGTTAAATTAAAATTTTCAAGTTTAGTCCTTTAAAGTTGTGGATACTAAGCCAAAGAGGTCACATAAGCCAGAACGGAAAACGTACAAAGAGGGTAAGCCCATCTTAAAAATAAATGCAGAGATTGCTCAAAGGGTAAAAAACAAAAAAATTATCCGTGATAAATCTAATATATAGAAAAACCTCCTGTGGTTTCAAAACATACAACACGACACTCCATACTTTAAACTAAATTATAAAGGTGACGAAATCCGTTAAACTTAAGGAAAATTATAATTCCTGAATCTATAGTATAGGGTATTTCTAGCCCTAATTTTCAGACACTTTCCAGAATCTTTAAAATCCAAGCCACATAAGTAAAGATTGATATAAATTTTTATATACATATTTGTAACATTCAAATTTACCGTGCTTGTGATACTACTAAGATTGATGGTAAACATAACTGCCTTAACATTTGATATTATTAAGTATTAGTTGCAAATTGAGGAATTAGAGGTTATGAATTCAAATCCCTCTGCCCCTCATTTCTTAAGTTTCATTCCTCTCACACTGAAAAAAAATTAAAAGAAAACGGTTCTTCTGTACCATTTAATACTAGATAACAAAAAATTAGATTTTTCGGTATCCTATGCAAAAATAATGACTAATTAACTTGCTTTTCAAAATTACTATGCATGTATATTGCGGAGGAAATTTAATAAGATGTTACGTATTTAAGAAGTCCATCCCAGGCAAGTCTGTAATTGCTATCCTTGCTGTCCAGAGGAACCACCCTCTCATCCAACCAAAATATGCTCCATTTTGGCCAATCCACTGATTCCTTGTAAGGGGCCCGAGCTAGATACCTGTTGTATTGATATTAAAATTAATCAGGCAATCAATATGTAAAACCTGTACTCTATTAAACACGAAAGAAGGTAACATTAATTTTTTGCTTGCATGCTTTGACAGATTTAAATTATTCTTTCGTACTGTTGATTTACCTCATAGTGTCGATGAGGCTGCCTCCTGAGAGGACCATATTGAAAGAACCTTTTTCTTTGATAAATCTTTCGGAGAGATCGGCAATGTATCTGGCCAAGGCCACTGCGACACCATCCTCGGTGTCGAATTTTAGGACGGTCCTGTTTCCGATTTCACAAGCCATCTCTGCTGCCCTTGATCCGAGACTTTTAGTTGTTTTAGGTTTGTTGAAAAGTGGATTAGGCTTGCAACATGCTGCTCATTGTAGAGATTCGAGCGGGATGGGACGTACTTATAACAGCAACATTTTCGGATCACCAGCCTAAATTTTTCCACATGGGAAATGAAGGAAAGAAAGCTCTGCAAGTAAAGAGTTATTAGTAGCAGCCATTATTTGACTTAGATTTTTCTACATGGAAAAGTGAAGGAGAGAAATCTTTGCACGTAGATAGTTATCAGTAGCCGCCACATGTGATTTGTTCTAATACGATTATATACCGTTACGCTGCCACACACCAGTGTTGGTTCTAGACCAAAATAAATCATATAAGTAACAATGATTTCTCTAATAAATTTAACAAATAAATTACCAAAAATTCATACCTCAATATTGCATTAAAAATGCAAATAATTGTACCATAAAAATATTAATTTGGCATGGGTTGAGGAGCGGACGAAATCGCTCTCTTTAAGACGATTCGCGCCCCTACGGAGTGTCCACCGGTGTAGTAGGTCTCAGCACGTCGCCTCCAGGATACAACAGCCCAGCCTTTTGCACACTGTAATCTACTCCAATCTACACTATTGGAATAAGACAGAAACCTCCCACTAACACTGATCTTTGCCCTATAAACTCTTATAGTAGTGGAAGAAAAATAGAAGGTAGTATAGAGATAGCAAAGTATATATATGAGGTTTGGTTGATAGATGCCTTATATATAGGCTAAGAAACTAGGAATATTAAAATACCAACATTAATAGGAATTTCACCTCATATTTCAGTTACAAATTGAAAAGTCTGGATTCATTGTATAACGGTCAAAAATTACTAAATGAATTCATAAAACCTAATTATTACATAAGTTACAAAAACAAGACATAAATCTCATAAGTTACACATTTAAATGTTTCAATTTGTAACTGAAAATTTATTTAACTTGAATTCAAAATAAATATGTGATATTTTTTATTAAAATATCCAACAATCCCCCACTTATTTTAATAAAAAATATAATATTCAAAACTTAACACTTAATAGGGCAAAGATTAAAAATTCATGCATAATGAAGGTGGCAATGCCTTTAAACCTTCACTTAGTGCTCAATAATTCCCGTGCTAGAGTCAAAGTGGACTTAGCCTTTAAACGATAACTACTTGAGGGCACGTGAAATCGTATCACACACATGAACCTTTCAGTGTTCTAAAATAGGTTTCATAAGCCACACATTTATGGCCTTGTGCTTTATCCCGGTTTTCATGAGTGCTCTAGAGAACCAGTCCAAATTCTCATAGGAAGCAGCCCTACTTCCACACTCATATAGGTGAGTCTATCAAGGATGCTCCTATGACTTAGACATCCCACCCATAAGGGCTATAGAACTCATTAAGGGAATAAAAATCCCAACCTCACTTATCGTCATAGGATCACAAATGCACTTACATCATAGGGATAGACAATATAATCAAAGTAGTGCATATTAATCAACCAAATCACTCTATGATTCGTTTGTCTACGTTCTGGGATCTCCAATCCCGGTTGTATCCTCATAGGTGATTTTTAACATATATTGGACTTTTGTCTTATCCTCTCGATGTGTATCATATCTTTGACTCAGGCTTGAGATTTATTTTTTCAACACAAATAAAATAACAAAGATATGATATTCTCGAATTTTTCAAATAATCTCTTTAGTGGTCAAATACATGGAACCAATCTTCGATGAGAAAATTTCTCATCCATATATTTTTGCCAAATAGTGTAGGCGTATATTTACTCATATGTAATTTTTTAATTTTTTCCATGGCCAGTAGTCTAGTGATGCACTAGAAGCCATTCTCAAAAAACTCCATGGTTGTTTTTGCTTTTGCAAAAATATCAAAAAATATTTCAAGTACCTTCACATCAGGTCATATTTTTCAGTGAATGCTAGTCTGCATAACTCAAAATAAAGTTAGAATAGATTCAAAAAACAATAATTATGTCATACTCATAAATTGAGCAAATAGAATGGGCATATATTTGCTCACATCAAGCAAAGCCACATTAATTTCCATCATTTCTGTACTCTTCTCAGTGGCTGGTAATCTAGTAACCCGCCACTCTCATAATCCTCAATGAATTTTCTTTTGCAAGAAAACTTCATAAGTAATTCAACTCTATCCAAATCATGCGTCACTTTTTAATCTGCACAACTCAAATTAGAGATTAAGGAAATTCAAAAAAATATAATAGGCAATGCACTATTATGCTTTAATTTCAAAATTCAACCTACAAGTAATGCAAGCCTTATAATGAAAATTCTCAAGGGTTTCAAAATTCATAGCTACCAGCTTAGTCAACATCCACTATCCGCGTTTCCATCCAAGCATAGTCTGACTATAGTCATGCTTGGCAAGGAAATTAAGTATTCCTGTTTGCATTAAATATAAAGACAACCACATAGCAAACAACATGAAATAATTTAATACAAATCCCAAAGTTGTTGGTTGCCTGCAAATTGATGGCCTTTGACTCGAATACATATTTTTCAATGTACAACATCACATTTTCAACTCAAAAGTTCATATTCACAATTTTAACACAATACAAGTTAAGAGAATAGAGTTGTTGAGAATTATATGGCTAATAACTTTATATTTCACAACTTCAAGCCACCAAAGCTATTATCCATGTATATAATTTTTCCTTGGTGACAGTATAATCTTTTCTTCATGTATTATCAATACCGTTTATTGCTTGTGAAAATGCAAACCTTAAGCTTGACTAATATCATATGAATTCAAGACAAAACTAGAGAATTTTAAACCCCTACTATTTAAATATAACTTGAACCCTCATAATTGCGGTTTTTTTTTTATACATCTTGATACCACTATTCTTCAACGTGTCATAGTCATGCACTCAATTGAAGAATGCAATCATGTAATTACATACCCCCACTATTTCTAACAATTATTCATTCAAGACTACTCATGGAGTTCATATGTTAAGATAGTGCAGAAATAGTGTTCTAGGTACTCAAAATGATATACACTCAAAGTAGTACGTAAGCATAAGAGCCATCTTATTGGGTACAAATCACACACATTCAACAACTAAATAGTTGCAAAGTCATTCATATATTTTGAGATCACCATTGTTTAAAATGAGGCTGTCTACAGACTTGGAAATTGAACTTGACTCCAAGTTATACATGCATTGTGTTTAGTGTATCTTGACTGCAGTTGAATTCAAGTTGATGGCCTACTGGTTTACCATTGTTTGAACTATAATGTCATAAGACTTGTACTTTTGTACAGGAATTTTTTTTTTTGCAATCACGTTGAAAACCGAAACCAAGAAAATACTCATATACAAGTCTTTTAGGCATACTTCAAAACTATGAGATCGTACACATTAAAGTAATAAACTTTTAAATAGGAGCAATATCGTCTTAAAATTGTTGGTTCTAGACCAAAATAAATCATACAAGTCACAATAATTTCTCTAATAAAATTTAACAAATAAATTAACAAAAATTCATACCTTAATCTTGCATTAAAAATGCAAATAATTTGTACCATAAAAATGTTGATTTGGCATGGGTTGAGGTGCGGACTAGGTCGCTCTCTTTAAGACGATTCGCGCCCCTACGGAGTATCCTCCGGTGTAGTAGGTCTCAGCACGTCGCCTCCAGGATACAACAGTCCAACCTTTTGCACACTATAGTCTACTCCAATCTACATTATTGGAGCAAGACAGAAACCTCACACTAACACTGTTCTTTGCCCTATAAACTCTTATAGTAGTGGAGGAAAAATAGAAGGTAGTATAGAGATAGCAAAGTATGCATTTGGTTTGGTTGATAGATGCCTTATATATAAGCTAAGAAATTAGGAATATTAAAATACCAACATTGATAGGAATTAATACCTCATATTTCAGTTACAAATTGAAAAGTCTAGATTCATTGTATAACGGTCAAAAATTACTAAATGTCATTACATAAGTTACAAATGCAAGACATAAATCCCATAAGTTACACATTTAAATGTTTCAATTTGTAACTGAAAATTTATTTAATTTGAATTCAAAATAAACAAGTGAGCATTATTTTTGTTGTTTCGTTGTCATATACGCTACCGTCTCTGTCACGCCATAGTCTGGATGTGCCAGTCACGCAACATTCGCCGTATTCTCAACTTTCGCTTAAGAATATAAGGTAATATTAAATTAGACTAAAACTTATAAAGTATTAAATAGCATAACTAAATATAGTGCGGTACAAATCTTAAATGGAAGGTAGATTACAAGTGTCCAATAAGTTCATGCGTTTATTTTTTAGATGAGACAACGGGAAAAAATTAAATAAAACTAACAGCCAAAAGCAGTTAGACTGCTAATTTCTATCCATTTACCTAATAAAAATCATTCTCAAGTCTTTAATGTAAACCAACTCATACTCTTCAGAATATGCAAAAGTGATAAAAATTGGAATGACCGATAAGTCGTTAATAGGTAGCGCCTACCCCTCTGTTGGACCATGCAATCATACCTTTACATATACATACATACATACACATATATACATATATATATGTCAAATTATTTGCACACCATTCACGTGTATAATTATTAAAAATAACGTTCTTCGTAAAACAGTCAGTAATAATGAGTGACACAATAATTTGTAAACATCTTATTCATAACCATACATGAAAGCCATAGAGTCATAAATCATTTCATATCAACTCATAATAAGTACATGCAATGACCGGCTTCTGAGTACTCAATTTAGAGATTAAACCCTTCTAGGTGAGCGACCAATAGATTTCATGACTACCGATTGGTTTCATTATATATAGGCCAATCAGCCGAGTTCTATACCGAACTATCATGACCTTATCAATCGGCCAAACTCTATGCCAGGCTACCATGACCATTAGATAAGACTATAACCCCTACCGTCTATTCCATGACTGTTTTGAACTTTACTTAACATAAATTCATTTCACACATCACATACATAGTTCTTTGATTTCACAAAAGATACCACTTATTGTGTATATAATAACATA